>NC_056741.1:441348051-441453051 GCF_019279795.1 Protopterus annectens | reverse complement strand
ATAAAAACGATTGTAACAATTGTAGCATTTTAGAACGGAGTATAAGAAGACATCACCAATGATGGAATCAAAGGAAGAAATAAAAACATCTGTTTGTCATCAGAGGAAACCAGCTGATACAACACCAACAGGTCACTGTTCACAGACACAGGATTGTCTTCAAAAAAGGGTCTCTAGCAGTTTGCTTGAAATGTCATTTTTGTTTATTGATCCTTAACAGAGATATCTATGTGGAAATGGTGGCATTAATATAACCCAGGTCTGCCCGTCATAACCAATTGCCTGAGCCATAGATCTATCCATTTCAACCATCTTAGGCGGGAAACCATTCAGACACTGCTGCCCCACCATGTGGAGGGTCTTCTGTTTCTTTTTAGAATACACTACACTAGTGGGATAATCTCTGGGGGGAAAGCATCAATACTGGCAACATGTCCTGTACCCCTGACTTCCCTGCACCTGAATGATTTGGTTCTCCCATACCTGAAACAGGCAATGGAATAGCCCCAAAGAATGTGTCTAACCCTTGTGTCATGCAGAGTTGTGATACTATGACTACAGGGGTCCTGAAGGTAACAGAAGGTGAGTGGTCTAATAACCTCTCTAAAGCTAAGCCCACTGTGGAGTCACAGGCTGTAGGCTGAAGCATATTTTTTGATTCATTATTTGTTTTTTAGGTGCAGATGGGGAAGATGGGGAAAATTGGTCTAAGTCCATCAGGGTGCAAGAAACGAACCAGCTCAACACCAAATACTGGTGGTACAGTCAGCACAGCAAGGAGACAAACAAATCACACTATTCTCCCTTTAAATATCAATCTAAAAACTATTTCTGCAAAGGTACTATTCTGAACACTGCACTGAGAAAATGACAGTATTTTCTGTAACACAGTACAAAGCACAAACTACATGCACTAAAGCCCCCTCATTTTGTTAAAAATAAAGTCTCTTCACTGTTACTAATTACTCTGACCACATCCCTAAATTTGATAATGCTGAACTACTCATAACTATATTAAAAATAAGCAACTCAAAGAACCAGTGCATAGTAGTCATTTACATCCACCCAGGACAAAACATCCCAACACTTGAAAACATCCTCTCTTGGATTTCTACAAATATCTCTTATGAAATGATAATTTTTGGTGATGTCAACATAGATTGGGTAACTCTTACATCTACCTTTCCCATTGCTTCCATAAATTATTACAACTTCTCTCAACTAGTAGCAACGCTTGCAAGGTACAACAAAAACAGCACACAAAGATCACCCTTAGACTGGATTTTAGTATCAGATCCCAGTATGTATACACAGCCACATACTCTTCCTAACACTCTTAGTGATCACCTGCCATCCTGTACCATTAGAATATCAAAACATGCTCATAGTACACATTTATACAAGACTATCCATAATCTAACAAACTTCATTATAAAGACCTTTATGAACATATTAAAATCCACTAATTGGTCAATCCTAAAATTTCTTACTCTCACTGAAGCTGTACATCTATTTATTACCAAATTCCTAACCATTTTGAATAGCTTACCTCCCACTTGGACTAAAAGAATAAAAAACAATCATGCCTCATGTGTATCATGTGCCACCAAACCATTCATTTCACTAAGAGTCAAAGCATGGAATGAATGGCAAAATTCCAAAGCCCCCGACAAACTACTGTACTACAAACAACTCCAAAGCAAAGTCAAAAATATCATTATGACTGATAAAAAAATCTATAACAACCTGCAAACTAACATCTCTCATAACCCCAAAAAATTCTGGTTATCGATCAACTCACTTCTCAAACCAGGCACAAAACATAATCCTACCCCTTATCCCAATAAACCCCCTATTGAAACTGCCACAAACTGTCACTTCGATAGCATCTCCAACCTTGTGTCAAAAAATACCCATGCTCTACTTACTATTAATCAGTTCCCTGCTTCAAATACTATTATAATGAGTAAAAATACTGCCTTCACTCCATGTCCTACTGCTACTGCTTTAACCTTTACCCTCCACCCAGCCTCTACCAATTTCATAAAGAAACTTCTACTAAACCTCATATCTAGTTCAGTCTCTGCATATAACCTCCCTGCAGAATATCTTAAGCTTGTTTGCTGAGGCCATAGCTAACCCTGTAAGTATTCTTATCCGCAGATCAGTCTTTGAATCATATGTCCCATGCGTCTGGAAAGACAAAATAAATCACCAAAGCAGTTAAAGGACTTCAAAGCACCAGAAATACAGTCCAAACAGTAAAACAAAGAAGTCAAATGCCCTCAGATAAAAAAGTTTAATAAAATAACAAAGTTTTCAAGTAAAAACTCTTCATCAGTGTTTACAACTCAAGGTCACTGAGAACCTTTTAAACAACATGCAGCCAATTAGTTAAAACAATCAATTAACTTGTTAAAATACTTTAAAGTGCCCATACAAAAATTCACTGCAGTATTAGCTTAGTTCTTCCATATCTTAACTTACTAAAGCATTTATATAACATCATGTTTATCTTTCAGAATAGGTTTGATACTAACACTTGTATTCAGTCCAGGAAAATAGTCTGCTAGAAAAACATTTATCCATTTATATTGAAAATGTGGCATACTTCACTCATTTTATACAATGTAATTGTTTCTATATTGGTAAAACCGATAAAAAACTAAAAGACAGAATAAGCAGTCACTTTTCAGATATACGTAGAAATGTGTTAACTAATGCTTTAGCAAAGCATATATTTAGTGAAGGTACAGAACATAGATTTAAGTTCAGGATTTTACAAGTTATCTGTATGTATGAAAATGGGGGAGATATCATTAATAAAACAGAATTATGTGAATATAAATGGAAAAAAAATTCCACATTTTCTCCCAATTCAACTCACCACTGCACCTCTTTCTGATCATTAGGATGGCTAGAGCTACCACAATGTCTCTCCTTCATACAACTCATAAGAGCCCATAACATTATATATAAACCCACTGCCTGCCTTAGTCTAACCTCTATTCTTCTTCTTTGCTAACTTCCCCCTAGATCTCTATGATCCAAAGACAAACAACTAGACCTCAAAGATCCAAAGACACACTATCAGTTCATAAGTCCAATAAAAATGCTGGAAAATGCATCTACTCTCATCACATCGCCAAAGCCTGGAACAATCTTCCAACAAATATTATAAATAACTCTAACTTTCTCTCATTTAAATATGAACTGAAAGAATTCTTAAGCAACACATGGATCTGTTCCTGCTCTAAGCATACTTGGGTCTATATCCCTCTGCCATGGCTACCTTTTACAACAACCTTTGTGCCTCTGACTACCTCCCCAACAACCTCTGCCCTTCACTTATGATTTCTCTGCTTTCTCTCTCTCCTACTTCTGTTTTTATTTATACTTACTTACGACTCTGTTACCCCTCACATGTCTCCTCAGTTCCCATGTGTGTTACTCTTATTGCATACACTGAATCCCTTCTTCACCATGTCATCTGCTCCTATCCTTCCTCTTTTGCTGTCTGTCATCCCCTTTCCTATTTACGTAGTTCATCAGGATTGTAATGGAGTTCCTACTTTTGTTGCCATTGTAAATGTCTGGCATGTCTCTTCCATTGCAATTTTTTGACATATATTTTATTTGTATAAGAATTATATTATAAAGTATTATTACCATATAACTTGGAGCTTTTCTGCCTGGGCCTCTGCTGAAAATGGGATTCTAAGATCAAAGTCAGATGTTCCCAGTAAACAAATGTCAAATAAATAAATAAATACTGGTTATTTAGTCCAAAACAATGGATATAGCCTAAAACAGTATTAGACAAGACATAAATCATAAACTGACAAAAAAATTCCTGTCAGAAATGTTTAACATACAAAATTTTGTAAAAAGTAATCAAAACTCTATTTTTCCAGGGGTTACTATTCTTTTTTTTTTCAAAGCTTTATTTTACTTTTGTTTCGTTATTTTGGTACAACATTTACAAAAAACATTTTACTGAAACTGGTCAGCATATAGAGACAAATAAGGCCAATAAACATTCACATAACCAACCAAAACATTTAAAGCTTACTTTCTTAATATGACAGGAGAGACTATACTATTAAAAGATACATGACATTCTTGACTCAAGTAATTCAAACCATTGTTACTGGCACAAAATTGAAAAATCAGTAGTTAATAAAGAAGATAATATGAAAACATCACATATACAACTATTTACATATAATCCTTAATCCTACATCCTTACACTATTATTATTACTATATTAACACTTTGAAGTAACTATAAAGGAATTGAATGAGTTAAATCCTTTAGAGGGAAGACCTAGCCATAGTACTAGTATAGGAGAGTAGGTGTAAAGCCATTTTATATTACTTCAGGATGCAGTCTAAGGTTCTACTCCAGAAGTTAAGGTATTTCATGTGTTTGTTAATATTTTCCATAGTTAGTTTATGGGAAAGAATATACTTGGATGCCATCTTTGTAAAATTTTCCCAGTTTGTTTTAGAATGGTTCAACCAGTTCTGTGTTATATAAAGCTTAATTAGCATAAAGAGAGCAATCTGGACTCTCACTTCATTAGTGGGAAGGCCCTTTTGACCCACATGCAATATAGCAAATTCCCATGAAAGGGTGGATTTCCCATAACCCATTTTTTCCAGTTTAATCCTAAGTGAGTTCCATAAGCTCTGTGCATATTTACAGTACCACAGGTTATGCAGGAGGTCAGCTGTCACTGTGGGGCAGAAGGGGCAGAGAGGTGAAGTATTTGGAAAGAAGCTGTTAAGACACTCCGGGGTATAATATGCATTATTATTTACTATTAATTGTATATATAGTAATTTCTTGAATGGGGCAAACCTGGTTGTATTATTTATTGCTTGGGAGAAGTGAACCTCTGTCAGTTCTGAGTTTTTGTTTCTCCAATACTGTGCAAATGTAATAGAAGATTGATATTTAATGGTTGAGATAAAGCTGTATGTAATTGATAACATTTTCTTTTTAATTTTAGACACTTAAGGAGGGATAGGGCAATGTTTATTTCTTCCTGAACCTCAATAGGGAAATTACCCAAAGTAGATACTAACTCTTTGATTTGTCTCAGAATTATTGTATATTTGTTATTAAGTTAAAATGTTATTTTTATGTCCTTTAGAGAGTTATCCTTAATGGCATATAAATCCCAGACATTTAAGTTTTTAATTTGGGGAAATTGGTCAAGATTTATCATTTTATTGCCCAGTTTTAGATTTGGATTTAAATGAATGGGTTGCAAAAGAATGGGCTACTATTCTAAAGACTGCACAAAATAAAATAACAGTTTCAGTAAATCAGTTCCAAGCACAAAGTACATATACAAAAGTCACCAAATTTTGTAAAGAAATTGCTACTTTCAGTCAAAATGAACATATACAGCCTAAAACAATTTTAGACAAGAAATATATAACAAACTGATGAATGATTTCTGTCAAAAATAGTTATCATACAAAGTGGCACCAAAATTGCAATTTAAACAACAATAATTTAAAATAACATAGTTCTTACTCAATCACCATAATGACCATAACACCAAAGAAAAAAATGCAATACCAGCAAGTTTCTCTGACAAAATTTCTAAATGAAACTTGTAAAACAGGCCTTAGCATGCTTGCT
The DNA here is from genome assembly GCF_019279795.1 of Protopterus annectens. Taxonomy (NCBI): domain Eukaryota; kingdom Metazoa; phylum Chordata; order Ceratodontiformes; family Protopteridae; genus Protopterus; species Protopterus annectens. The sequence goes on along the minus strand of NC_056741.1, from coordinate 441,447,396 downwards.
AGTCAAAGTAAAAATAGAAACATATACAAAATTTCTCAACAGAGAAAGCAGTGAAAGCAACACAACACACTATTCAAGCACTGACAGAAAAGGAAGAAGGTGACAATAAAACCTAAAAGGAGTTTCTTATCTGAGCTCTGCAGCTGATATCACCCAGTTTGAAATATCCCAAGAGATCTTTCTCTGACTATGGCACAAGAAAATTGAAAGGGTTCTGTCTGTGATTATGAAGGGCTGTCCTGTTCCTACCAGGTGACTGGTTCCTCACCCTCACAAACAGGCAGTGGCAGAAATTCTGGGCTTTGACAGACTGCCAGAGGGAGGGTATCAGGACACTATTACCCATATACTAGTGTGCTTCTTTAATATTAAAAATGTTTAAAATAGTGAATTTTTTCTTCTTGTCATTCTTCACATGTTTCTTATCCCACCCAGGGCAAGGACTCCTACCACTGCACCCTTTCCTACTGCTTTTCTGCCCATATCTGTTTGTGCCCCTTTGTACAGTTTTGTGTATGCCTTTTATGTTTTCATGCAGTTGTGTATTTGTTATACATTGTTGGTTTCATTGCCTATACTATAAATTAAATCAAGTATAAGTTATTTATTGTCTTCTTCAGCAAACATGAAAGCATGTACAGTTCTCATATATGGGTGCAACTTGAGAAAAATACCACAAGATAAAAAGCTAAAATAACCAATTTCTTTAGTAGTAGAAAACATGGAAGCTCAAAGTGACCTTACTGTTGTGTTACACAGATGTATTATGCAAGTAAGTACAGTGGTATGCAAACCTATGAAATATCATAACAATGTCTAAGAAACCACACTATGACAACATTATGGCAGACTGTTATTAAAAAAGTGCTATATTTGCCAGATGAAGATTTGCATTAGATGTTGCAGGAAAGATATTCTCTGGTTCCTATGAAAAGACTATCTAACATGTGACTCTTTTTAAACTCTCCTTTTAAGTGAGGCACAGCAATAAGAAAATATTACATGATAACTCTTTTGAAATGCTCACTGCCTGCAAACTAGAAATATGGTTTTGGCAGAGATTCACAAGAACCTTAAACTGTTTTTAAACAATCACTTTTTATATCTTCTTCTCCAACAGGTTTAGCTGCATAGTCTGCTTTCATTGTTTTATTCCCCCTCCCAGTTCATTTTACACATGCAAAATACACATACACACATGCTTTTATTACAGAAGATTCTTTGTTGGCAAAATATTTCACAACCTATGCTGACAATAGAGATAATCCACTAATTTGAAAATAACTGCCTTAATTTGTGAGTTCTGAATCTGATTATGCACACATGGCATTCCGCATGTTTATTATGTGCTAAAAAAAACTTCAGTTTTATATTTGGATACTGTCAAAGATCATTTGTTCTGGGTGGGGGTAGTAGTCATATTCGATAATTTTATCTAAAAAGTACTTCTTTGATTTTACCTTAGACCTCTTTCCATTCGTCAGTGACCTCTTTATCGTCATGCTTTATGCTTAATATTTATTTCCTTGTAAACTCACGCCACGTCTCTGCACTTAATCACCATTTTCATGAGCTGCTGTAGTAAAACCTTCCTAGTTATTGAGTAAAACAGAAATGATAAAATGCCCCAGCAGTGTCTGAGCAGTGTCAAGGAAATGGCTGGTAATCAGTGCAATAAAAGAAGAGCAACCAGAAGCCACTGTCTTGTGAAAACTTATTAAGCATAAGAAATTGGTCTTTCTACCTTCAATTAAGAAAAAATCTTTGTCTACACCAGTCTTTGGACCATCTCTTTCATTTGATTATCAGGTAAAACATTACAACAAAATACTAAACAAAATAAATGCATGCAACAGAAAGAATAGCTACAAAAAGGGTTGAGAGAGAGAGATTCAAATGCAATGAAAACATACAGCTGATATTAACTTGCCATATGATTAAGTTCCACCTAATATACATGAATTAATACAAGTATACCTTCCAAGTTAACATCCTTATTACTATACACAGGTGAGAGGGTATCTGAGCCGACTGCCATCAACACTTGCATTCCAAAAGGTAATGGATTGATATTTCAAACTACTTTGGTAAAGTAGTAATATCTGTAAAGCAAGAAACAGTAATTATGTCTGAGACAAATATGCATATACAAAGAAAAAATGCTGCTCTGACAACATACCGTTTAGTCACAGGTTATAATTGATCAAAATAAGCATATTGACAAAGTTTATTTATAATACAGATGCTCACCCAGAAATATTGTTCACACGTATTTCCAAAGTTGAATGCTTTAGGTAATATAATGGCAGTTGAAGAGCTTAGTGGCCTAGTGGGCCTAGTGAGCTAATGCACTATACTGTAGTTGACAGGGGCCTGGGTTCAAGACTTGGCAGGGGTAATTGTTTAGGGGTGAGAGGTTGGCATAATGGTTAAGGTGTTTACCTTACAGACACAAGGTGCAAGGTTTGAGTCTCACATGGGGTAACTGTCTAGGCTTAAAATGGCTCACAAGAGCAGTTAGCCTGGTACTAGCCTATGGGCCTATAATAAGACAGAAACCTTAACTGAAACACTATGATAACACAAATGGAGGTGAGGGAATTGAACCCACAGGCATTCTCACAATATGAGAGCACAGCCTTAACATTCTAATATTTATTCAAATACATGGTGAGATGTATGCACAAACACATACTAACAACATTCAGAGATCATATGACTATCTTTCAACTATTACAGTTATCACAAAAGTGACAGTGATTTATGAAAGGCATACCTGTTAAAAATGAATCTCTACTACTATTAAAATTATAAGTTGTACATCCTATTCCAATCTCTTCCTTTGCAGCTGCTTCTTTACTTCAATACCTTCAGGGGCTATGGATAGGAATAGAGCACTGTGTAAGATCTGTGGATGGCACACAATGGCAGGTTATATGTGTAGCTAAAAGTTCTGCTTGTTTAACTTCATTTTCCCATTGGTTTAGGAGGTCATGTCATTTTAATGGTGATGACACCGTTCTCATATGTGGAATGCCAGGGGCATGTGCGACAGCCTGGACTAAACTATTTGAGGCTTCAGTCTTATAATGAGGCACTTGATAGCACTCCTGCAGTACCCTCTGCCTGCAGTCCTGACAGAGGAGGTACTGAAAAATGTTTGAATCTTCCAGACAACACCTTTACACAATAAAATGAATACTACCCTCTCTGTCCCCAGCCATGGTGTCTCACATTGAAAAAGGTTTAGTGAAAAGTAACACAAAATTTGTACCCAAAGCATGTCTTATATGAGCCATCTGCTGAACACCAATGGGCATTGATGGGTACATCATTTGCAAGATGAATGGTGAGCTGGGGTAAATAAGGTGCTGTGTTATTATGGTTCACAATGGTACTTTAAGGTGCTTTAAGGTATGAAACATGGCAGTTCTTCTTCTCTTTTTATGCTAAGAAATCAGGCACTACAGTGACTCCACTGAGAGATGGTTAGATGTGGAATTACAGATCCCCACTGGAGTCATGGAATGGACCATGCATGTGCAGTGCTGCCCGCAGTAACCCAGGTATATGCACAGTATAAAGGAGAATTGAGTGCATTGTTTAGAAGGTGTGCTGTTCATCCAAGTTGAGTGATTCAGAAACAATAATGAATTGAGTCTTAATTAGTATAATCATCGTACCCAGACAGATGAGTCTACATGATAGAAGTTCTTCAGTAGGCAGCGTGGCTTGTCTCACAATGAAAAAAAAAAACTTTAGATCAACCAAGTATGGAAGGTGAGAAAGATGACTAACCAAATAACTGATCAAGCAAACCTACAGCTCTGCTTTTACAAGATAAGTGATTCCTTTTGCAAATCTGCCTTTTGAAGTGTGACTACTTTTCATTTCTATTGAACCTGAGGACATAATAAGAGATAGGTTTGTCATTAGGTGGGTAGGGAGGGCATATTGCAAGGGGGATTGGAAGGGTAAAGCACTTCGTAGGCTGAAGGAATGTAAGACATGGCCATCAGCTCATACTCAAAGCACAGTACAGATAATTTTGCTAGGCTTCTGAAACTACTTTCAGAAAATAATTGTAACTGTTGTATACATTGCAAGCATATCTGATGGAAAACTATTTTAACCCTAGATAAACTGTCATTCACCTTGGTTATTTGCAATGGTATAGAAAATGTTTTGGGGGGATATTTGTTCAGTGCAATTATGTGTCTGACATAAAGAGTATGGCCAGAGTTACCTAACTCTCCGACACATAAGCAGCATGCTATTGGGTTAATGGGGTGAACTGTTGGTGCAGAACTGAGTTTTCAGTATCCCCTGCATGCCTCCACCCTGGATTTGACAAGGCCACATAGGTACAAGGCTGCTAATTTAACTATTTTCCATACCTTGAGAGCAATACCTAAAAAAACAGGAAAAGCAGAAGCACACTGTTGACTCCTGCTGAGAAATCCATCTGTAAGCCAAAGTTCTGTGATGCAGAGAATGAGGTGGTACTTCAGGCCCTCTGTCACCTTGGATGACAGCTATTTGGCCTGCATACAACTGATCAGGCCTACCAGGAATGTGCATGTTGTTGCAGGCATCAATTGTGGTCAAAACCAAAGTTAAGACACGGTGCACTGCAGGGCCACTTACAATCATACATGCTGTCAACAAAGATCTCAACATCTAGCATGGGAATGAAGAGCAACAGGTAAGGGGTTATCAGGCATATCACCTGTCATGGAGAAGTTGGAGTTTCTCACCTCTCAGAGGCAGTGGCACCTCACACAGTCCTTTGCTGAATGTTGGAGCAGAACTGGATCTGCCACAGAGACAAATGATATTTGATGCAGCAGGTATGTAAACCAATTTCTGTCTAAGAATATCTATAAATCCTTTGCACCCATAAGTCACTGTCCAAAGTATTAAAGTTGCCTGATTTGTGGTATAGAGATACATCAGGGTTTCACCCTCTACTGCCATCTGCACAAGATATGCAATTATCATGTTAATATTTGCAAAAATCAGTTACATCTAAACTTCTAGTGCTAGGTCATATTTACACATGATATTTTATCCTTTGGTGTATTCACATGTGATTGCTTAACCAGTGCCAGCACTCTGGAACTGTCCCTGCCTGATGTCGGAAGATCTGCAGCCTCCAATAATAATGGTGGGGATGAGCTGGCTCAGTCTGGGAGCAGAGAATGTGCACAGACCATGGACACATTCTCTATGCCTGCAGATACCCAGCCTTTGCGCATCTCACAGGTAGGACAGGTTAAGGGGGACACTATCAATCAAGGAAGTGTGATGGCCTTAGTAAACAGATGTTGGAACCTGCCACTTACACCCATGGGAAAAAAGTTCCACATAAGGGGGTGGGCATATAATGGTGCTCACTGGAGACATGGTTACTACTGCTGAGGTTGGTGTGTCAGTGGCTGCAATGTATCATATGTGCAAGGCCATCATGGAGGCATGGGCTAGTAGCACCACAGTTATTGCAGAGTTAGTGAGGGCGATGCAGGGTGTGCATGGTAACCTCCCAGAGTGTATTGTCCATATGTGTGATTGATTGGATAGACTCATTCAAATAATGCAGCATACAATGTATTCACTGGCTCACTTGCTAGAGGTGAGGGGTCATCCATAAAGTTGGTTCACTGCTACATCCACAGATGGTAGTCATCATGGTAATTTATTTCCAAGATCTTGCTCTTTTAGTGTTAGCATATCCTTGATTATATCTGCTATGGAATTGTCTACACCCAAGAGAGGGCATCCCAAAGGTTATGGCTGTTAATAAAGGAGCACATCTCATAGCAGATGCCACCCACAGGCATGCATCACATCATCATCTAGCCAGGATTGTGTTATATCCATTACAACATCTGGCATAGCCTACTCTCCCTGTTGGGGATATGCATGTGATGTAGAAACCTCTTCCATGCATGCCCTGGACCTGTTCAGTAGATGGAAGATCTACACTCACTCCACCACAGCCCCAGTACATCCCACACTTCCACTGACACTAATCCTTCTCTAAGAGTTTTCACATTAAACTCCCCACAAAAAATGAAAACTATCAGGGCACACAAAAACACATTCTACTTTTGTAATCTTTCAGCACTTACACACTTCTCTGTGAAAGACATCCACTCCTGTGCTCCCTTTCCCAACTGTGCAAATAATGATAACTGTGCCTTGCCCTTTGTACACTCCTATCTGGAATGTATGTGTCTGATGCACAGCATAACCAGCTTATGCATGGGTAATCACAGCCTGGTGTTGGTTTTGCATCCATTATTTTTGCTGTAATGTATCTGTTATCTCTTCTCTACTATGTTCTAAAGCTCACTACAAACCACATCCTCTTTGCCAGTGCCACAGCATACTTCTCCCACCTGCATCTGGAATGATTCTCCCCTGCTGCTGACTCCACCACTGACTCCACATCCGACCTAGAATCCATTGTTTGATGTGCTGGGGACTGCTGCCCCTGCAAGTATCCATCCAGCTATAACTGCCTTATAAGCATTATATTATGCAACGTTGTACACATTGACAATATTTTTTGCACATGTACCAGGATCATATTTCAGGACACCATCAGATTAACCTAGGCAGTCAAAGTGTGCTTTCAGCAGCCCAAACACATTTTCTATTATGTTTTCTTATTTATAAGTAGACACAGTTGTGCCTGTGGTATGCTTGATTTTGTAGATTTCTACAGGTGTCATGAGCCAGTGTTCCACAGTATATCTAGCATCATGAACAAGGTGGCTGTGCATGAAACCACCCCTTGTAAACTATTGTTTTAGTTCACAGATGTACCACATACAGACATCATAAGAACTGCCTGGGTGGCCTGCACACAGATAGCAGCTGACACCTTGAGCATTATAGATGATCTGTTAGTTGTTGGAGTGATACCCTTCATGATTAATTTACATCCTTCCAAGCTCACCAGGTAGGGCCTTTTTTCTATGTGGGTACAGTCTAAAGCCCCTAGTACCTCAGGAAATGGGGCTATATCAAGAAATTCCACATAGTATTGGCTCTCTCCTCTGGGGTATATGGGAACCACACATGCTCCCCTACATGCTGCAGCATAGCATCAAAAACGGATGGAGTATTCTCTAGGCAGATGCCTAAGATATCCACACTGTGTCCCCAGTGGGTCACTGAAAGGTCCCTGTAGCTAATATATGTAAAGCCACTCATATGTTAATATCCACTGGGATAGGTACTCCATGGTTTACAAGAGGCTACCAATGCGGCTGACACATGTACACAATTTCTTGTATGGTGTCCCTATCTACACAGTACTATTCCACAATGTCAGTGTCACGGAGTTCATTAAATATTAAACACAGTTGAAAGACCTAGCACTTCTGAGGGACACTGGTGTGTACAGCAGCAGCAATGAGAGCCTGTTATAATAATACATTTACTAATAAAGTGGCCACCTCTAACATAATTTAGAAATTCCTTTAATCTAAGCATGATCATTCACCTCTGTTCAAATCTGCTGCAGGTGCAGCCCTGTTGCATGGTATTTATACATTTATGAATCACCTCTCCACCATGTGTTACCTAATTAGCATATAAGTAGAGGCTCATTTTAATAATGTTGCTGATTTCTATGTCATTATATGTCAATTAGCATATACCATGCCCAGCCATGCTGCTAGCTGCAGACTCTTTTTCTGAATTGTACCCATCCCATGGGTGGCTTCTCATCTCACAGTTTCACTTACCATAGTGTGGCAAGGTTTTCCAAATCCTGCTGAGAATTTGATTTCATATGCTGATTCTAGATCTGGGATGTACTGTTGTACATTATAGTGCCTGCAACATTTTTGATAACAACAAAGGCCTTATATAAGTATCCAGTAACCTCTCTAACATTTCTGAAATGTTCCCTATGAAGCAGGAAGTATGTATATTACAAGATGCTGGATGACAGTCTGAGTTTACATGGTATAAGAGCACCCAAAATATAGGAAGAGAGCCACACCTGAATTTGCTGCACCTAATTTAAATTTAGGTTCTCTTTGGGTGCACTCTTTGTGCAGATTGAGTCTTTTGTTAATTGGCAGGATAAGCACCATAAACATGTTTTCATCCTACCTCTACTACATTTTAAGCCATATGCCTACCAACCCCACCCAAAATTATTAAGAAGGGTGTAGAGGGAAGCATTTGGGGTAATGGCTCATTAGCTCATTAGATTTTTCCTGTCTTTCTTTTCCTATACTTATCCAAACTGCAGTAGCATCACCCAGATGTTTAGGGTGGAAGTCCAGGGCAGTGAAGGAGTTCACATGTTCATATGTTCTAGCTATAATGTTCAGGTCATAAGGATTTTGAGGCACACTTTGCCCTTAAATGATAAATCACATACCCACTCCTGTTGATTCATCAAGTTTGTTTTTAAATACCTTTAATGAGGTTGAGCATAATGTGCTCTGTGCTCAACTTGGTAGATATGGGCATCCTGCAACAATTTAGCAGTTGACTTATGTACTCTGTCAACCTATTAATCCTTAAATAAACAAACACAGTATGCAAGAAATGCACATGTATAACTTCCCTGGAGGCAGAAATCTTGCTTACAATGTTGTCAAGAACACACAAACTACATCCTACACAGATCCTGCTCATCACACATGTACACTTTCTTATGGTGAGACACTTAAAATAAACCATCTCAAATGTCAAAGATCTCCTATGCTGTCAAGCAGTAACACATATTCTCAGCAATCACTGAAGCACATGCCAAAAGCTACACCAAACACCACACATAAGCCTATGCACAATGATCCCCAAGGAACAAAGCTCATAAGGCAAAGAAACTCTTTATCCAATACTCTTGTCATGCGGGATTCCATTGTATGGTGCACAGATGTCCTTCTTACCAGGCTGGACAAGGAGAACATAGCAGTAAATTATCGATCCAGAGCTATGATCCACAATATTGCGTATGCACTAAGGTCTCTGCACCACACATAACAATATGATTCTATCACAGTCCACATTGATGTAAATGATCAGAGATGTACCTCACTGGACTATATGAAAACAGACATTATACATATGTCTGAATGTGTGTCACAGACAAGTGCATGTCTTACACTGAGAAGGATTCTACCTTCACCTAGGATGATGCCACGGTATGAGCAATAAGTGATTGACTTTAAGAATTAGCTTAGTTTCTGGTGTCACTTCAGGGTGGTCCAATATTTATCAGCATGGTATGACGTGGTCAATAGACCACCTTGCTTTGCCAAGAATGATCTACACATGCCCCCCCTGTGCTTTTGAATATTGGCTAGAACCTTATCCACCCCCTTAGAGCCTTTTTAGGCAATGTCAAAATGACAAAACTATCTGCATACTGAAACAAAAGTACAGTTGAGTAAGAACTTACCACAACAGTAGATGTCCTTCATTTCTCTCTTGTAGTATTCTGTACATTTGTAATATCCTGCTAAGGATAGTCAGATGTCCAGCTGGCATACCAAAACCTTCATACCTTCCAGATGCTATACATCAGACATATGTCCTACATCCAAGGAGTAAGGTACACATGTGACATATGAGTGCCAATCCTCAGAAATGAATTGGCCCAGAAGAACCAGAGAAACCCAAGATGTAAAGCAAAAGCACATACAACAGAACAGTGAAAAGCAAGACATCAACTGATATGGCAAGTTCTTACACAAATATACTATGTACTTTCTTATCACTGTTGCAGTATTCTTTACATCTGTGGGAGTACAAAAGCTACTAGACAGTAGGGCAGGAGGAAGCCACAGAGGAGCCCTCCAAGAACTGATGAAGGATGGCCTTGGCAAAACCCACCTGTCCCTAGAAATCACACCCAACTTGTAATGTTTAGTAAATGTGTGCACAGAAGACCAATTAGTAGCTTCCAAAATGGATGTAACATTCAGACCCTTTATAACAGAACCAAAACCGGCAACCACCCTGGTAGAATGAACATGAACAGAAAAAATAAGCTGCTTGCCATGAAAGAAATATCAAAAGGAAATGGTCTTAGAGATCCATGAGGGGATGATTTTCTTAGAAACAACCAAAGCCCATGACCTGTAATGAAAAGAAACAAAAAGTTGCTCAGATTTCATGCTGTCTTTCATCTTGTCTAGGTAATACCTGTACTATCTATGTAAAACCATGGTGTGAAGAATTCTCTCACTAACATTCTGTGGAGAGGGGGAAAGCAGATAAATTGTTTAATTCAAGGACAAATCATTATCTACCTTGAGCATAAAGAAAGGATTAATTCAAAGACAGATCCAGTCTTTGTGATAAAACAAAAAAAGTGGAAATGCCATGATTGTCTGAAGTTCAAAGGTCATCTTGGCAGAACTAAGAGCCATTAAAAGTACTGCTTTCCACGTACAGTGCAACAAGGAAGAGGAAACTGCAGGTTCAAAAGGAAACCAAGTTAATTTCTCCAGAACAAAGTTAAGTTCTCAAGAAGGAGGGATAGTTTTTTGGGTGATCTAATATGAATGAAGGACACCTTTCAAAAATTGTTTGATTTCAAAACGAAAAACAACAGATGAATTCAAAGGCAGAAAAGCAGAAATGTCTGACAGATGAGCAATAACAGAAGAATATACCAGAGCAGAATTGAGCAACTCATACAAATAAGAAAGGATAAAGGGGTCCAGCTTACATATGACACCAATTAGAAAATCTTTTCCATTTAGCCACATAGGGTTTATGGTAGTACATTTTCTGGCCTCCATCACATCCTCAGAAAAAAATGATGTCTAAAAGGATTCAAAATGATATCATCCATAGAGTTAACTGAAGAGGAGCAAGTAAAGGTGGATGAGAGATTCCTTGTCCTGTGTGAAAAGATTCATCCTGTGAGGTAACTTGTTATGATTGCCCCTGGCCAGATGAAATAGAAGGTGGAACCAGTGCTGTCAGGACCAAAAGGGAGTCACCAACAGTATTTGTGGCCTGTCTCACATGATTTTGTACAGGACTTTTGGTAGCTGTGGAAGAGTGGGATAGGCATACAGAAGCACCCCTTCTAAGAAAAAGACAGGGCATCCACTTTCCAAGCCAGAGGACTTGGCACTCTGGAACACAACTGGGGAAGGTGTCTTTTCAAATGGGAGGTAAAATGATCTATTTGAGGAGTACCCCACTGATGTACTATATTCAGGAACACCTCCCTGTGAAACATTCATTCATGAAGATTTATCCTGGATCTGCCTGAAGTGTTTGCCAAAAGATTGTACTCTGAGGGAATGTAAACCACCTGAAGAATCAACTGATGTCAGATCACAAAGTCCCAAGCCTGAACAGCCAGCCTGCAAAGAAGGTAAGGCATTGTGTCTTCTTGTTTTGTCATGTACCACATAACTATGGTACTGTCTGTGATGATTCTTAGAGAGCCTGGAACCCCAAGAGATTGGAAGACATGAAGAGCTAGAATGAGAGCTCTCATCTCCTTGGCATTGATTTAGTCTGCCAGTTTCTGATTAGCCCAAAGGTCATGGACTTTAAAGTTGTTGGAGGAAGCTCTGCAACCTTGATCAGATGCATTCATGTACAGCTCCTGAGTGGAAAGAGGAACCTGAAAAGACAGACATTGACTTATGGAAATTTGGTGAACCCACCAGAGAAGTTCAAGCTTGAGACAGGGTAAGAGAGAAATAGGAAAATCCAGAGGATGGCAATGCTAAAGCCAAACAGTCTTGAAATAACACTGACATTTTCTCATGTGGAGGTTTGCAAAGGAAAGTATAGGAATAGTGGATGCAATGAATTCTAGAGCTCACAGAAATTCCCTTGCAGGAGGGACTGAAAGGAGGAGAGATGAGACTGAAAATAAGTAGTCAAAGAGAGGACATGCGGAAAATGAGTCATTATTGGTGTATTCTGAATCCTGCATCCCCAAACACTTGATCCTGACTGGGGGGGGGGGGTCAACAGAGACCTTTTGAGATTTAAGATGAACCCCACACTGTGAAGTAGAAGCACAGTGAAGTGAAAATCCCAAAGTAGTAGCTGCTGCAAAGGAGACAATTAAAATGTCATCTAAATTAATGAATATTTGAATTCTCTGAAGTCTGCAGAAAGCCACTAATAGGGACAGACATTTGATAAAGATCCTTGGAGCTCCAAAAAAGATCAAAAGACAAAGCAAAAAATGATAATGTGAGGAAGAAACAGAGAAATATAAACATGCCCTGAAGAGAGGGTGAATAGGAATATACAGGTAAGCATCCTTCAAATCTAGAAACACCAGAAAAGTCAGGGGAAGCAACAGAAGGAAGTGTCTAGAGAGACAACATCCCAAAGGACAGAACTTTTAGAAAGGTGTTCAAAAAGGAGAGATCTTGAATAGGCCTCCAAGACTCCTCTTTCCTGGTACAAGAAACATTCTAGAGTAAAACCCTTGCATTGCTGGGAAAGGAAAACAGGTTGTATGGTTCCCTGAACCAAAAAATCCTGAAGGGCTACAGAAAAATGAGACAGTTGACAAGGAGGAGGTTAAGAAAGACCTGAGAAAGAGAGAAGGGACTTACAAACCATAAAATAACCCTTCTGGATAATGGAAAGCACCCGATAGTCTGTGATGCTCTGTCACTAGACAGAAAAAGACAAAGTTAACTTGAGAGACAGAGGAATCTGGCTAAGTTGCTGTCAGACCAATAAGCAAAAAGAACAGCAAACCTTGAGCCCGGGAATTTCTTGATATAGCCTTTAATGTTCAAAACCACGAACAAACAGACGAACAGGACAAAATGTTCTACAAAATGAATAGTAAGCGCTTTCACCCACACACAGGGGGCATCATCAGAGTACAACATTTGTTAAAAAGTCATCCCTTTATATAGTACATACCATATAAATTGAACTATCAATTAATCAATTAAATAATTCAAACTTTCAATGCAAATGTTCCTTGTCTTAAAGGAGAAATACAATTATATTAAGAATTAAAATAAATAATTGTTTCAACTCAACCAATACATTTGAAAATTGTTTGTGATGACATAAATTTCACTTTCAAATATAATATTAAAAATATACAGTTAAATTTTACAAAATAATTTAAATAATTTAAATACTGTAAATATTTAAATGAATATAATATCGAATGTTGTAGGTAAGACCTAAGGAAGTGTGTTGAATAGAACAAATCTGATTGATACAAAAGTGTAATAAAAAATATATAAAGTACCCATTGAATTACTTATAAAATATATTATATATAAAATATATATGTATAGTATAAATATATTTATATAAAAGATTAACATGTAATAAATAAATAATGTTAATTATATATTTATTAATATAAATAATATACATAATTATAAACTATGTATAATAAATATAAATATAAATAACATTAATGTAAAATAGTATAATAAAATATGTTAATAAAAGTATATAAATATAATGAATGTTAATCTAAAATTACATGAATAAATCCAACAAAATAAACATGAAATTAAAATTATACACATATAGTACTAAATTCATATAAATTGTGATCTTAATTTTAGAATGCTGGACATGGCCACTTGTTCATTAAGACCTGGCCATTTACAGGCATTAAGCCTGAGTTGCCATAAACATTCTTTGGCTTCTAGTAGTGTTTTGTCATCTCCACCTTTGTGTATATTAAGTGGTATCTTGTCTATAACAAAAAACAAAAATCTTTTAAAATTACCGCAAATTGTAGTGTGGTTGAATAGCATGTTTGTAGGTGTGTGCCTTTTAATGTCACTAAGATGTTCTGTGACACGTGTTTTTAATTTTCTAATGGTTTTCCCTATATAAAAGGCTTCACATGCTGTGCATTTTGCAACATAAACAACCATACTGGTATTGCAGTTACAATGACCAGGACATTTTAAAGTTTTCCCATAATTGTGTATAGAAATATATGGACCATCGTAAATAAATCTACACACGTGGCATGTGCCACATTTGCTCATCTTAGAGTGTCTCTGGTAATTATTGTTAGAATTGCATTCAAATAAATTTTTCAAATTTTTGCCTTTGCTATACGTGAATTTCGGTAACCCTCCTAAAATCCCACAAAGTTCCTCATTTGTGTCTACAGTACTAGCCCACAATTCTTGGACACAGTTAACTATCTCTTGTGTTCTATTGTTGAAAGGAATTATAAACCTATCATTACTAAAGGTAGGAATATGTGAAATAATTCCTTCTGATGTTTCGTAATTAATGATAGGTTTGTATTTAGTCAACCTCATAACTGTCACTTCTTTACTGATGTTGACAACCAAATCATGAGGATATCATCTATCTAAAAACATGTTAATAAGTAAATCCAGCTCATTTTTAAACATTTGATTGTCACTTGTTAATCTGGATAGTCTCACCATCTGGCCTTTGACCAAATTCTTTTTTTGGTGGAATGGGTGACAACTGTCAAAATGTAGGAATGAGTTTGAATATGTTTTTTTCCTGAATATAGTTGATTCAATTTTATTGTTCATAACTGTAAGTTTAATGTCCAAGAATTCCACGTTGTTGTCACAAATGTGACTAGTAAATTTTAAAAACTTGTAGATTCTCCTAAAAAGATGATAAATTCATTAAAATCTTCCTTATTTCCCCCCCCCAAAAAAATTAAAATATCGTCCAAGTAGCACAAATATAATAAAATCTTGTTCCAAAATCTACTAGTAAAAACACAATCAGATTCCCATTGTGATAAAACTAAATTTGCATAAATGGGGGCACATCTTGCCCCCATAGCAACACCTTTTTTCTGTATGTAGTAATTGTGGTTAAAAAACACAAAATTGTTTTCTAGAACTAATTCAAGCATACTGGTAAGCAAACGGTTGTCAATAGAATTAGTTATATTGTATTTGTTGAGACAATCTTCAAACATCTCCATCAGTGTATCATGTGGGATAATGGAGAAAAGATTGACCACGTCTATTGTGGCCATAAAGAATTTGGACTTGAAATCAAAGTTTTTTGAAAATTCTCTGACCAATTCTAAACAGTGCCAAGAGTCTCTCAAAATATGTGGTATATTTTTCATAATCTCTTTACTTTTAAAGTCTACATATGCTGCTAATGCTTCAGTTTTTGGACCTTTTGCAGAAACAATAGGTCTGAAAGGGGGTGGTGTATGTCTTTGTGAATTTTTGGAATCCCAAAAATTGAAGGTGTAATGGGGAATTCCACTGATAGAAATTTGAATGTGTCATGGTCAATTCTGTCATCAATCAAATAGTCATAAATCAACCAGTCAATTGTGGTGTATGCTTTGTTAACTTCAAACCTGGTAACTTTTTTATAAGTGTCATTGTCTTCAAGTAAGTTAGTCATCTTTTCGTAGTAATCAATATTCAGCATAATGACCACACCACCCCCTTTATCCGGTTTCATAATTCTGTATTTGTCTGAACTAGTTATTTCTTTTAAACAAAAATATTCTGCTGACGTCAAATTATATTTGCTGACTGTTCTCTTGTTTAAAATTCTTCTGATACGATTTTCACAAAGTTTTTCAAAAATCCGAATTATGTAATGTTGTGGGGGAATAAAGGTACTATGACGTTTGGGAGTGAAAAACATACTATTAGTATTAATATTATTAGTCTGATGAAAAAATATTTTTAAATTCAACAATCTAGTATAAAGTTTAAAATGAATCAACACATTACCTATATCCAATTGGAATGAAGGTACAAAGTTAAAACCTTTACTAAACAATTCTAAATAAGTCTTACCAAAATTATGTTGAGTATAATTATACAAACTAAAACCTGAATGAGTTGAGATTGAAACAGTATCTAAATCTTGAATGTTAACAATATCATTTGCATTTACAAAATCTTGGTTGGCTGTCACAGAATTAGTACCTTCTATCTGTGCCAAGGGTTCGTTCTCTGCTCCCCTTTGTTGTAATAATTGTATGGGGGTACTTGTGACTCCCTTGTCTTTCTCTTATTCTTTCTGATCTCCTTAACACTGGTTGGTCTAAAAAAACTGGTTCTGATTCATCATTATTATTGTTATTAGTATTAAATCTGTGAGTTTGATCTAATACCACTGGTGGATAACGCCTATCCTGACTATAGTGTCCTTTAGTTTCTTTGTAATATTTCATGCTCTTATATTCTTTAAAGTGTATATAGGCTTTGTTATTCCTATAGTCAAAACTGTCTCTTTCTATTTTATGGTTTTTAATATCAAGTCCCTCCCAAGTTGCTGTCAGAAAAATATGTATTAGTGTATGTATTAGGAATATGCTTAGTGCATTTAAGGCTTGAAAAGGGTTAACACATTTATTCTATTTCACACTGCATAAAATCTGTACAAATTGCGGAAGCTTTCTAACCTTGTATTGTCATGAAATATGCGCAGCTATAATCTTTGCTTATGCTTTGGAAATTTACAGGGAAGCAGATAATTTCTGCTTGTGTCAGGAAAATAATGAATAGATGTATCACTTGTTATGAGACTTAGACAAGGAGTTCCACTTGTGCTGTGAGAAAATACACAGCTACAGAAGCTATAGATAATCAGAACAAAGACTGCTTGAAAATATGAACTGCAAACAGCATTTGCTTGTGCCTAAGTTAGAAAAGTACCTTGAAATGTAACACATGTATTAGAACTACACAATAGAAGCTTGTAACGGGCTAGAGCCCACCAAGGCCAGGTTGTTTTTCTCAAAATATTTTTCATAAATCTAGTTATGTCAGCAGAAAATCTGAGTAATGTCTGCTGTAGAACAATACTGAAAGTTGTGTTTGATTACGTCAACAATATAAGGCAATGTCTTGTAGAACAGTATAAGAATAGCATACTTTCTGTTAGTAGTTAAGCAAAATCCTGTATTTGCATGTTTTTGTTTCCTTGCAGCAAGTTATTAAATGTGCCTTATCTGAACCTTACATGTATCGGTCTTTGAAGTTTTTTCCTTTGACAGATTGGTCCTTTGGACCGGAAATCCTCACTTCGCCTCGGATCAGACAGGCCAGGTGGCTTGAAACCATACGGGGAAGAAACCACATCGGTTCTTCTTATTTGAAAAGCCCTCCAACTAAATTGTCATACAAAAGAGGCCAGCCACTTTCTGATCTGCGACTGAAGGACGGGGTTTTCACAAACCAGGTGATCAATCATGAAGGCTCAGGTAAGGTGAATCTACCTTTTTTCTGTTTTAGATCAGGGACTACATTTGTATTGTTTTTGTCAGGACTGTATTTTTACAAGTCAGGGACAGAAAAGATTACTTTTTTTGTCATAGATCAGGGAAACAGAGTAGGTAGGCAGTCACTCTGAAGAGACTATAACAAAATCCGTTGTACCACATTAAAAATAAGGAGTTACGTAATGATTAAAAAGGGTAGAACAAAATGGGTAATAATTGCACAAAAAGACCCCAAAATCCGCCATTAACCGAAGACGCAAGATACATGCAGTCACAGCGTGCTGATAATATTAAATACTACTCAAAGTGGGTTAATAAGTATGAATTTGATGGTAAATTGGAAAAATCCTCGCTTATCAAACTTCTCAAACAGCTTAAAACTGATTCCAAAGGTCTGGTAAAAAAGCAGCGCCAATTAGGAATTCCTCAGGCACACAGGTGGATTGAGGAAGTAAACCATAGGGAACAAAAGAACAATAATTCAAAAGCAATGTTTTTAGATAAGGAGGACAATAACTTAGTAATAGCATTGGCCCCTCTGCCCCCCTTACCAGAATATGAAGCAAGTGAACAAGTTAGTCCACCCCTGCGATATCCTGCTGCCTCTGTAAACAGAGACACTACAAAAGCAAAACCGTTTATTAGAGATCCGATCTAGACCAGGTCTCGAACATGGGCAGGTAACTCAAAAGGGGACATTGAATTATATCAAATGGGTAGGAATTCACGATCTATGAGTGAAGAAGAAATATGCCCACTCATAAAAGTACCTAATCCTCAGGCAGGGCAAGAAGGTCAGGACTCAACTATTCTAGTGTATAGACCCTGGACTCCAGAAGACATCTGGAAAGCCACTGAGGGAATTCCCCATCCAAAAGTTCATTTTAGAAAGTTCTTAGAAGATTTACAAGGAATGAGGCTAAGTTATAATTTAAACGGAGAACAGGTAGAAAAAGTAGTCAGACAAATTGTGGGACCAGATTGGTACATGATTAGTGGCAACTGGAATCCCCGTGACCCTGCACACAGAACCCTCCCACATAGCAGTGCAGAACTAGACAACAGAGTAAAAGGTCTTACAGACCGCATCTCTGAGAAATGGAAGCCTAGGGCAGACTGGACTTGCATTAATCAATGCACCCAACAAGAAGGTGAAACTATTGACAGATATTATGCCAGACTGTTAGAATGTTTTAATAACCATTGTGGAATGCAGGTTCCTAAAGATCAGACACATGATTCTCCATATGAGCAGCAGTTAAAGAATGCATTTTTGAAAGGCAGCATTGCACCCATAAGCAGTTTTATTACAAAGCACATGGTAGATCATCGTACAAGCAGGTTATAGTCATTACTTGAATATGCTAGGCATGCTGAAAGGCATTTTAATAGCAAAAAGAAAAAGAAAGCCCAAGTATTTTCTGTAGAAGATGGAGCAGAAGTCTATGTAGTACAGTCCAGAAAAAAGGGCAAGAGAAATGCCCAGGGAAACAAACAATCTGATCAGTGATCAGAGGACTTTGAAGGGCGAAAGAAAAGGGGTGAATGTTTTAAATGCGGTAAAAAGGAACACTTGGCAAGGGATTGCAAGAAAAAGAAGAAGGCAATCACGGAAGATAAGGAGGGTGAGGACTGACTATATGATAGTCAAGAATCACTAGAAGGGGATAGCAGAGAAAGGACAAATGAGAATGTGATAGAAGGAGTAGAGGATGTGACAGAAGTAATAGAGGAAGTGCAGGAAGTTATGGATAGTGAAGAAAATGAAATATTGGATTTAGCTTTATTGAGCTTAGAGCTCTATATAGCAGACACAAAACCAGAAGTTACACTCCTGGTAGAAGGGAGAGAGGTCAAATTCTTGTGTGACTCAGGGGCATCACGGACCCTGATACATCCTTCCAAACTGCCAGAAAATTCAGAGTCACCTGATTACATACTAGTGAAAGCAGCTAATGGACAGCTGTATCGGGAGCCCCTCTCCTATAATATTGCAATAACTGATCCTGTTTCAGGATTGACGCAGAAAAGCGAAATTGTTGTTTCCGCAAAATGCCCAGTAAACCTCTTGGGCAGAGACCTTATGCAGCTATTTGGTATAGCAGTAGTTCCGACTATGCAGGGTATGGAAGCACAGCGACAAATTGATACCTTTGCAGTGCAGTCGGAGGGTGAAATGTTCTATTGGTACAGCCAGGACTTGGTTACGACTGAACCAGGGGCAGTGACTGAAGAGTTGATGAACGTAGCCATCAGCAAGTTCCCCTCCCTTGACATTGATAAACAACACTTGTTGCACTGTACACTGTATTATTGTAACACACCAGGACCTGATAAGGAATATGAGCAAAAATTGTTTGGAAATCGTGCAAACAGATTGATATTACGTAATCTGTACTGGGACATGGAAGGGAACAGTGTAGCCAGCTGTTCATTGCCCCAGGAGTTCTTTGCACACTATAAATCTAATCGATTACCACATGTTAGCTTAACTAAGGACAAGAATGTAAAATGGGTAGAGTTAGGGGAAAAAGTCATGAGATGGGAAAAGCAGACAGAGTTAGAACTGTCAGAACAGGGAATACAAATGCAGAAGTTGAACTGGATAACTCAGACCCACCCAGCTGTGCACTTGCAGTCTAGCAAGGACAGCTGATTAGCACTCCTATTAAAGGAGGAAGAGAATGCCTTACAGAATATACCAGAAACTCTTTGGTCAATAGGAAAGTCAGATGTAGGACTTATTTGTACAGCGGGACCAGTTACTATCATGCCAAAATCAGCATTCAGACCACAGAAAAGACAGTATCCCTTAAGAAAAGATGCAGAGGTAGGAATCAAACCTATTATAGCAGCTTTACTTAAGGAAGGGGTGCTGGTGGAATCTTCTGATTCACCATGTAACACACCCTTATTTCCTGTTAAGAAAGCGAATGGAGAATGGCGTATGGTCCAAGATTTACAAGCTGTAAATGATGCAGTAATACCAAGGGCACCTACAGTGCCAGACCCACATGCCCTATTGAATGATTTAAAACCTCAGCAGAAATATTTTTCTGTAGTAGATATCAGCAATGCGTTCTTTTCGATACCGATGCACCCTGACAGCCAATATTGGTTTGCATTCGCATTTCAGGGGAAAAGGTATACATATATGTGACTACCACAGGGATATTGTGAAAGTCCGACAATATTCTCACAAGAAATGGCAAGCAACTTGGCGGGATTTACCCCACCAAGAGGCAGTCAGATTTTACTTTATGTTGATGATATCCTGCTGGCGGCCCCCACCCAGCAAGATTGCAAAGAAGATACCATAGCGCTATTGCAATTTTTAGCCACTGAAGGACATAAAGTAAACAAAAATAAACTGCAGCTTTGGAAAAAACAAGTTAAATACCTAGGATATGTAATATCCAAAGAGGGCAGGACATTAGATGAGGACAGAAAAGTAGCGATTTTGCAAGCACCAAAACCCACTACCAAGAAGGAAATGATGTCCTTCCTGGGTACGACTAATTTTTGCCAGAGCTGGATTCCAAACTATGCCTTGGAATCTGCACCGCTGACTAACCTGAGATATAAAAAGCCTATGGCAGCACAGGATTTGTTACAATGGACACCAGAAGCAGAATCTGCTTTCTGCAAACTGAAACAGTTAATAGCATCCTCATTAGTTTTAGGATTACCAAACTATCATAAACGTTTTTTCCAAACTGTAGATTGTAAGCAAGGTTATATGACATCAGTGTTAACACAGCAGCATGGGGACAAGCAATTCCCTATTGCTTATTATTCATCACAACTAGACCCAGTGGCACGATCTTTACCCCACTGTGTACAAGCAGTAGTTGCAGCTGCAATGGCAATACAGGCTTCGGCCTCAGTACTTTTATTCACCCTCTCACATTGAAAGTGCCTCATGCAGTCGTGATTATTTTACTGCAAGAGAAGGTAGCATATCTTTCCCCTGCTAGGCATCTTTCCTGTATGACTATATTGTTGTTGAGCCAACCACATATGACAATTGAACGATGCACGACTTTGAACCCTTCTACCTTGCTCCCAACCCCTGCAGATGGCACACCACACAGCTGCCTGCAGGTGATTGAGCAAAAGACACTGCCTAGAAAAGATCTCATGGATGTCCCCTTGGATGATGCCGAGGTGACATACTACGTGGATGGCTCGTGCAGACGGGGTTCTGCAGGACAGAACCCAGTAGGATATGCAGTAGTTTCTGATACTGAAATTATAGAAGCAAAACCGTTACCACACAATTTATCTGCACAGGCAGCAGAATTGATTGCCTTGACACAGGCATGTACCTTAGCAAAGGGTAAATGTGTGAACATTTTTACTGACAGCCAGTACGCTTTTTCTACTGTACATGTTTTTGCACAACAGTGGAAAAATCGAGGAATAATAACATCTACTGGCAAACCAATCAATCATGCACAGTTTATTTTAGATCTTTTAGAATATATTCAGTCACCTCAGAAAGTAGCTATTTGTAAATGCATAGCTTATACTAAACAACAGGATAGGATTTCAAAAGGTAATGCAAGAGCTGATACAGCTGCAAAACAGGCAGCTTTAGAAGTATTTCTTTTGAATGAGGAATTACAACCCACTGAGATTTTAGACTTAGAAATGTTAAAGACAATGCAGACACTTACTACACAGGCTGAAAAACAAAGATGGGTAAGACGAGGAGCAATTCTCGAAAAGGGGCTGTACATCTCTAAAGAAGGGAAACCGATATTACCATCTAATTTGTTTAGATATGCAGTTTTGTTGAGCCATGGGCAATGCCATGTCTCAACAGGGGGGATGGTACAGCTGGTAAACTGAGTGTTCACAACGTACGGATTTACAAACTACTCTAAAAAATTTTGTTTAATGTGCCACATTTGTAACAAACATCATGCACAAGGGGCGTTAAATCCCAAGCAAGGGAGTTTCCCTACACCACCATATCCGTTTCATACTATCTGTATGGATTTCATAGAATTGAACAAATGTGAAAATAAGAAGTATTGTCTTGTCATTATAGATATGTTTTCCAGATGGGTGGAAGCCTTTCCGACTAAAAATCCAGATGCGGCTACCGTAGCAAAAATCCTTGTTAAAGAAATCATCCCTAGATTCGGTATTCTGGAAAGGATCTACAGTGACAACGGTACACACTTTGTAAACCAAACGATACAGCAGTTAAGTAAACATTTTGGTATTTCTTTAAAAAATCATTGTGCATATCATCTGCGATCTGCAGGGTTAGTTGAGAGGCATAATGGGATTTTAAAGAGTAAGCTAAGAAAGTTAATAGCAGAAACAAAGAGAAATTGGGTGTACTGTCTGCCCCTGGCACTGTTGAGCATGAGAACTGTTCTGATTGCAAAAGGATTGACTCCCTTTGAAAAACTATTTGGAAGGGCTTATTATATACCTCAGTGGAAACCTTTCATGCCCACAGACCAGGAAGCCGACTGTACACTAGCAGAGTATATGAGAAATTTGTTGAATTCTAAACATCTGTTGCAGTCAAATTCTGTTTCAGATAAAGAAGAAACCAGACCATCAGAAGTGGCAGTGGCTCCAGGAACCTGGATCTGGGTGAAGACAATAAAAAAGAAGAATTGGACATCACCAAAGTGGGAAGGTCCATATTAAGTGCTTCTGTCAACACCCACTGCAGTCAAGATCCAAGAGCGTGCCTCGTGGATCCACTTGACACACTGCAAACTAGTTAAGAACTTTGAACTGGACAAAAATCTTGTCACATGTCAAGAGCAAAAATGATAGAATCCAGAAAAAAACAGGAATGCAGAACAACCATTTCCTCAGAAGCATTGCATAATCATCCTGTTAATTGTACTAGTGACAATAATCTTTTTGTTGTGGCCATTCCTTTTTCCAGCCACACAAACTGAACTGAATAAACATGAAGCGTTACTCATGGACTGGCACCCAAACTTCAACACTTACCAGGCAATTAAATATGTGTATGCTGAGACTTTCAATGTTTCGAATTGCTGGATTTGCACAGCTTTGCTGACTACAGTCCCCCTAGGGGTCAACAAGACCTGGGAAAACTTGATTTATGATACCTCAACCATTACATCACAAGATAAAATAGCATTGCACTTGTCTATTCCACAAAAGGGAACTGTGTGTTTTTATAAAAATGATACTGTTCAGGTGGGTTGGAGCAATTGCAATGTGACTGTTCCTTATAAATGTTACACTGAAGCTAACAATGTAGGTTCTTATTGTAATACAAACTATGATTCATTTCTTGAATTGATGCACAAAACAATTGATGAAGTAAAACATAGTTCTGTTCTCTATAAACAACTGTCTATAATTGATAGAAAAATGTTTCATGCAGGGTGAGTATATATTCATAGCAAAGTTGCTACTAAAGTAGAGGACTGTTATTTTGTATGTGGCAGAAAGGCATACAAGTGGTTACCTGAGAATTGGTCCAGCAGTTGTTTTTTGGGCTACCTGGTCCCAGCCATATGACACGCTGCAGTTTTGCCTTGAGGAAAAATTTGGAATGTCCGAGAAGTCGTCAAGAAACCTGTAAATCCAGTGGGGCAAATCGATGCGCGTTGGAAAAACCATCATTCTATAGGCAATGGACTGACACACATGGACTTGAGTGATAGTGTTATATCATGGGCAGGCATATTACAAGCATATGGAGCAGTGAAACCGATCTGGGAGCTGAGAAAACTGTCTAAACTTCTCGAAGTAATGAGTAATGCAACTTTTTCTGCTCTTGAATTGGCGACTGATGAAATGAATGCCATGAGAACTGTAGTGCTTCAAAACTGCATCAATCTCGACTTCACCCTAGCGGCGTGAGGCGGTACTTGCGCTTTAATCCAGGAGGAGTGCTGTTCATATATTCCTGACCATAAACACGAGATAGACAATCACCTTGAGGTAATTCAGCAAGTGTCGGCCATGACCAAACCAGGACCAAACCCACTGATGGACTTTTTCCAGAAATGGTTTGGGGGAGGGGTACTATCCTAATGAACATCCTGATTGCCATTTGTGTAGGAATGATCCTACTGGGAGTATGTGTTTGCTGTGGCATCCCCTGCATGAAAAGACTGATTAAAGACTTTATAGACATGTCAGTTTCCGAAACCTTATATCAAAGTACTGAGTTTGAAGAACTGTTAAAAGATTGAAAATGCTTTCATAAGTTTAAATTGAATGACTCTCTTAACTGCAAATCCTAAGTGGGAAGAGGTTAGGAGAAGAAAAAACTGTTTATGCTTATTTTGAAAGTAGAATAAAAGTATTAAACGGGGGGGAAATGTCAGAAAAATATGTATTAGTGTATGTATTAGTAATATGCTTAGTACATTTAAGGCTTGAAAAGGGTTAACACATTTATTCTATTTCACACTGCATACAATCTGTACAAATTGCAGAAGCTTTCTAACCTTGTATTGTCATGAAATATGCGCAGCTATAATCTTTGCTTATGCTTTGGAAATTTACAGGGAAGCAGATAATTTCTGCTTGTGTCAGGAAAATAATGAATAGATGTATCACTTGTTATGAGACTTAGACAAGGAGTTCCACTTGTGCTGTGAGAAAATACACAGCTGCAGAAGCTATAGATAATCAGAACAAAGACTGCTTGAAAATATGAACTGCAATCAGCATTTGCTTGTGCCTAAGTTAGAAAAGTACCTTGAAATGTAACACATGTATTAGAACTACACAATAGCTTGTAGCGGGCTAGAGCCCACCAAGGCCAGGTTGTTTTTCTCAAAATGTTTTTCATAAATCCAGTTATGTCAGCAGAAAATCTGAGTAACGTCTGCTGTAGAACAATACTGAAAGTTGTGTTTGATTACGTCAACCATAGAAGGCAATGTCTTGTAGAACAGTATAAGAATAGCATACTTCCTGTTAGTAGTTAGGCAAAATCCTGTATTTGCATGTTTTTGTCTCCTTGCAGCAAGTTATTAAATGTGCCTTATCTGAACCTTACATGTATTGGTCTTTGAAGTTTTTTCCTTTGACAGTTGCAATAGAGGTCGAATGTCAAATAGAAGCAGATATGTCAGAGAAACCATGTTTTTAAACCTTAGTATGCTTAGAAGGCTTTCCAGGAAGAACTCTCTTGGAAGTCCTTTTACCTGCAGAAGGCTGCCTAAGTTGTATTTAGGAAAAGGAGAAAGAAATATTTGCTTCAGATCCTGCATAACTTTATCCTTATCTTATAGGGTCTTAAAAATCTCAGCGGCTGCAGTGCCAAAGAGATTCTGATTGGCCAAAGGATAATCCAGTAATTTAGCCTTGATATCCTCAGGAAGACTCTGTAGGGATAACCAGAGAGACAGCTGCAGCAGCCCTAGAGAAGGGACAGCAGCAGCATCATAGCTGGATTTAATAGAATGGCGTGCAACCTGAGAAGTAGAACTCAAAAGGGAAAGGGCAGAAATCTTTGCCTTAGAGTCAGACATATCAGTTAGAATGTCTCCCAGATTAGAAAGAAGAACCAGTACATAACTAGTTATATAAGTCTAGTAGTTAATAGTCAAGAGCATATCAGTCAGAAGAGCCAGTAGTACATAACTAGTTATATGAGTCGGGTAGTTAACAGCCATGAAAACTAAGGTAGCAGAAGTGCATATTTGTCCCATAACTCTCCATATTATAACTGTCCTTATCAGAAGGTAAAAGCTTAGAGAAGAATAGTAACTTAGATGGTTTATCAGCAGCCATAGAAATCACAGCTTGATCAGAGGGAGGAATTTTATACAAAAATGTTTGCAGTTCAGGGACTTTATAGAACTTGTCTGGCTTCTTATGGATAGGAGGCTGGAAACAGGGGCCTGAGAAGCCAAAGATAAAGTGCCCAGAAGCATACCTCTCAACTGCCCAGATTTTCACAGAATGTCCAGAATTTTGCCTCATATTTTTGGTCTGTTTCTCATAAAATCTGTAGTTTTCTATCAAATCACTGGGATGATCTGAGGACTAAAGTCAGTAAATAATAACATACACTTGAGTTTCATACTTCATATTCTTCAGAAAATGCATGATAAGACACATCCTGTTATTCTATCAACTTTCTAAGTTTATAACAGCAATATTTAAAACCTGACTATTTTTTGGGGCCTTTGTCCCCCCCATTATATCAAGTTCTGTCCATATTTCATGCACTAACAGGTTCAGAGGTATGTCCAGAAGGACATTCAAAACTTGAGAGACAGTAGAAGGCCTCAGAGAATCTATTTGCAAGAGTTCATAGTACCTCTTTTGAATGTCAGAAACTTGGGAACAATCTCATTTAGACGTGTTCCATCATGCAAACTACAGTATCTTCAAAGAACAATTCCCTCATAGGAGAATCAGGAGAAAGACAATCATCTTCTTCTGACCATATGGCAAGAGGATAGTGTCTCTGAGAAGAGTATTCCAATGGCTGCTCATCATACTATAAATCCATCTCTTCTTCAGGGGAATCAGATTCCCTAGGATATTTGGAATGAGTAGAAGACCAAGGAACAGAACTAGAAACAGAAACTCCTTGAGTGGGCTTTAGGGCCATAAGGACATTGAAAACTCGAGTGCATGTCTGCCATTCCTTGTGGGGGTCCTTAGCCACAGAGGCCATGTGCTTGGTGTTCTGCTTCTTTTTTAAATGAACATCAGCTTATAATTAGAAAGATGAAAAGTGACTGCGGGGAGTCTTAGGGACAGATGTCTAACAGATCTCTCACACAGTAGAGTCATGCATAGCACCCAAACAAAAAAGACACTGCTTATGTCTATCTTTATGGGGAATCTGCCTCCCCCACTCATGACATGTGATAGTCTGACTATCTGCCCTAATAATAGTAACAGAGCATTTAAAAAAAATCAATTGTTATCTAGTGATCTTAAGAACCCTGAGCAATTTCAAGAACACATTCTGTTCTTATTGCAGAAAGCAGACTTTCTCAAATTATTTACATCTCAAGAACTGTCTCTGGCAGCCACTCTTACAGAACAAGCAGTTCAATGGGCTATTACCATGACAAAGAAAGAAAAATCACCAGGCCATGATGACCTGAACATAGAGATCTTTGTCGTCTTTTCCTGGTCTGGCCCACTTAACTCTGTTTTCCTTTTTCCAATTTGTTTTATGGTATTGTATTTTATTTTAGTTTGCTTATCAGGATAGTATGCTGATCACAATAGGGCATATGCAGGTACAGACTGCTGTGAATCACTCCTAGCAGTTTTCTACCACATAACTGTTCTTTTCAAACCAGCTAAAAATAAAACCCTGCTTACTACCTGCAGACCAATATTTTTACTTAATGGGATGTTAAACAATATGGAAAAATTATTTCAAAGAGATTAGAAGTTGTAATTCCTCACTTGATTATGCATATGCATGCTGGGTTTGGTAAAGGTAGAAGTAGCACAGATTAGAGTATGGCCATATTCTGAAAATGTTCCCAAACATAGTTTTGGCACTTTTTGCTGACTTTGTGCATGTCTTTGAGTCTATCAAATGATCAAGAACAGTTTACTTGATCAGTGAAAACACTATACCATTTGCCATAAGCCCGAATCCTTACAAATAGCATGCTTTCCAACTCATTCTTGCTGGGATATGTATACACCAGGGTTGTTCCCTGTCCTCTGCCCTATTTCTGCCAGCTATTGGGACCTCAAACAGGATACTTAACAATTCTCCCAACCTTTCAGGTTGATCTATGCAAGGCATTGAAATTAGAGTTGCTGTATACAGATGACTGTGTGAAATATCTCTCAACTATCTCTATTTTTGGAGGTATATCATTATTTTCAGACTCAATTTCACATTACGTGACCATCATATAGTGGCAACAACAATTTAAAGAAAGAAGACACGTCTTTCAACTCTCTTATTCTGAAGAAAAAATAAATGACCTTCTCTGATAGAATTTTGTGACTTAGTTCATTAAAGTCTACAGATTTTACACAGTTTTTTTGATAATCCCCTGGATTCATTAAACTGCATGCAGGAATAGTGCTATACCTGCACGGAGCAGATTGTGCCCATTTAGAACAGCAGCATGCCTTGTATATTAATGAAGGCGCACTGCTGTGTTATCTACATGGACACAATCCATGTACAAGAGCAGGGGGTGTGTCCGAGCATTGCTTGCACAGAAGACATGTCCCCTACACCCCAGAATTGCTGTATGGCAATTCTAAAGCATCTACAACATAGTGTCCATGAACAAAATAAGTAAAGTAACACAAAAACACAGCACTGATAATGTCCAGAATGGTATGCCAGTGTACATGCTGGCATAACAAATAAGTAAGCATGTTTCTGAGAGGAACATTGTAACCAGTTCCCCCAAGTATGATATAGTTGCCCAGATGTCCCACCCTAAGATGCAGAAAGCAATGTGCATACCCCTAAAAATAAAACACATATTTTTTTTTTTTCTGTCCGCAATAAAGTTTAAGCGTAGCAGAGTGGGTGTGCATGTTGTGCAGCTGTGTATAGCATAGCTTAAACATCCGAAGGAGCTAAAAAAAACATATAGCAAAACAGCCAAAGTGAAATAGTGTAGTTGCTAGAGTGTTTGCTTA
Organism: Protopterus annectens; assembly: GCF_019279795.1. Lineage (NCBI taxonomy): Eukaryota > Metazoa > Chordata > Ceratodontiformes > Protopteridae > Protopterus > Protopterus annectens. The sequence continues at coordinate 441,418,574 of NC_056741.1, read as the reverse complement.
GCATGCAGCCATTCATGGCTCGAGCCCCAATGCAGTCCATTCATTTTTATATGTGAAAACAGCACTAATAGTATCTTTTTTATAAATAGGTAGTGAATACTATATATTTGTTAACCAGCATTGTGTAGCAGGTCCAAATGTGAGGTGTTAGTGTAGTACAGATGTGAATCCCCCATATAAACACAAGTGTCCCATACAGTATAGCCACAAAAAATATAATGTAATGAAAGCACATGGGAGATGTTATGGAAGGGAAACATACATATCATAACATGTAATTAAGAAGGAATCGACCCCACAATTCTGATAGTCCATACAATGAAATCTGAACAATGCTAAATTGTACTCAGCCCTGCTTAGCCAGTGTAAGCATTGCTTAAATGTAAATGCTAAGCAATAATAAACTATGAACAAAGTAATAAACAATAGCAGCTCAAGAACACTCAAGAAAATGCTAAGCAAGAATTAACATAGCTAACTGGATTTGTGCATTGGTAAGCAGTGCTTAGCATCTACCCTTTAAGCAATGCTTACCTTAGCTCAGCGGGTTTGCCTGTGGCTTAGCTTAGCTCAGCATATTCAAAACCATCCAATCAAGGCCAAGGGCAGGAAATCAGCCCTATTTAAACCCTCCAGGCAGAAATACAACTATAACCAGCTGTAGCTGATCATTGCAGGCACTATGGCTGGTGTTGGTGAAGGTGTGCGCTTTCGAGCGCAGTGCTGGGGCATTCAGGAGTCCAGGGTCATGGTTGGACTCCTAGTACAAGACCACGAAGGGAGATTGCTGGACAAGTACCAGGGCTCCCAATACAAAGCGGAGGCCTAGGTCCATCTCGCACGTGATCTCACCAGTGTCACTGGCATCCCTTTGACTGGTGAGCAGGTGCAGCACCACTTTGTAGACTTGAAGCATAGGAAGAAGGAGTTCTTGGACCAGTGGGTCCAAAATGCATGGGCGAGGAATGTCCCAGCTGTGTGTAAGTATCACTATCAATAAGTGTTTTTCAAAGTCCAGCCTATGTATGTGATGGATAGGTATGCATAAATGTTTCTCTATCTCCTGTACAGCTGCAGATGAGAGGGCCATGAACATGGACATCCATGCCAGCAGGTTGCTAAGGCTGCATTGTGAGGCTGGTGAGTACAAATCTAGCTTGTAGTATTCAGGGCAAATAAATAGAAAGGAGTAGAATGTCACCTGTCAGTATTTAAAAATGGGTATGATTTGTACTGAATAAATGAGACATTAGCAGAGTAATAGTGACATACAGGATATATGTCAATAAAAGTGTCATTACCTGTCAATAAAGGTCAAAACCCCAGACTGGTTGTGTTTACTTTGGTATGTGGTGGTACGAAATGAAATGTGTACAGTTTCTGCATAGCGACTATATCTCTGAAAGCATTAAATAATCAAGGCTCATCTGACAAAGATTGTGGAGTTGTAAAACAGAAGATTAACTATATGAAATGGTCCATGCACCAAGATCTTATACCTGAATAGTAATGTTGTGTTAACCAGTGTTTTGCAGACTGTGTAATGTCAAAGTATGACTACACAGTATAAGGACTATCTGCCATGCATGAATATTAGAATTACAAGGTCACATTGTACAACCAAGAGAGTATTAGGCAGAAAATAAGCAAAAGACAGCAGTTTCTCAATAGCTCATTCTGATGAAATGCAAATTTTGATGTAACTTTTGCACAAACAGGCACGGTTCGAATCCTGGGAGTGGTAGTAAGCTATATGGATAATTTCACCCAGGAATATGTGAATATGTGTAGAGACAGTCAGGTAGTATTAGCAGATATTTCCTCCAAAGGTCTGTCAGGTAAGAAAAGGTCTATTTTAGCTGTAAGAAGGTTCTACTCATACACTGTGTACAATACCCACTGTCCAACCCCAAGGCTGCAAATGACAGCAAGATAAGCACATACACCAAGTAGTCTCCTCCAGGAAATGTCCATCAAGTGTCACGCTGTTACAGCTAGTGGTCACTGCTGCCCACATGCCCACAACCAGGGTGACCGATTTAAATCAAGGCAGAGTATGGCAGTAGCACACACACACACACACACACACACACACACACACACACACACACACACACACACACACACACAGTATGAGTGCACATATGTAACCCTGACTATGTGAATATGGGCAGAAACAGTCAGATAGTGTTAACAGAAACTTCCTCCACAGGTCTTCCAGATAAGAAAAGGTATATCTTAGCTGTAAGAAGGCTGTACTTATACACTGTGCACAACACCCACTGTCCAACCCCAAGGCTGCAAATGGCAGCAAAATAAGTACATACACCAAGTAGTCTCCTCCAAGAAATGTCCCTCAAGTGTCACGCTGTCACAGCTAGTGGTCACTGCCACCCACACCCAAGGTGACTGACAGAAATAAAGGCAGAGTATGGCAGTAGCACACACACACACACACACACACACACACACACACACACACACACACACACACACACACACACACACACACACACACACACACACACACACACACACACACACACACAGTATGAGTGCACAAATGTAACCCTGGCTATGTGAATATGGGTAGAAACAGACAGGTAGTGTTGACAGAAACTTCATCCACAGGTCTGCCAGGTAAGAAAAGGTATAAATTAGTTGTAAGAAGGCTGTAATTATACACTGTGTACATAACACTGCCCAACCCAAGGCCATAGGTCGATGTAAAGTGAGGTAATACCTAGAGAGTAATGATGAGAGCAATGATCATAAAGTTGTGAGCAATTAAATCCTATACAGTTGTAAATTGACATCTCTCTCTCCTCCACCTATCTGCACCAATAATCTAAACACATACATCAATGGGTATGTTTTTCACCAAACCTTCTGTTAGGACATGTGGCCTATTGTTCTACAAATATTTAAATGTTTGTTCCCTGTTCAAATACTACCTTTGGTGGCCTGTCGCTATCTATGTAGCCTGCATGCCGTTATAATGCCCACTCTGGTTCCATATATATATACATGTGTTCTGTTTGCTATGCAACTGTTCCAAATCTGTTGTTTTGGGTTAATGGGAATACCTTTGCATGCTGTTATAGCTAATGCTGCATTGTGTTTTTTATGACTAACTGACATATGTTATAAAATTGCAACACCATAGCACATCTGGGAAGGCCGATCCCAGCGGATCCACCTGTCCTGCCACAATTGGCCATGGCACCGGAACCCAGCACATCTGGGACCCAACCCAGAACCTCCTCATCTGCTGGTAATGCACCACCTTTGGGTAGAACCACCTCAGGGGATGGGGCCAGTCCCCCCTGGGAGCGGGCATGGATAGGACACTGTCACCCATCATCAGGTCCAGGGATTGGTGCGTAGTGAGCTTCAAAAGTAGTTTGGAGATCTGCTACACTAGCTTGAGGGCCAAGTGGTGCATCTTGAAGGTCACACTGCCTCTCCAGCTCAGTCCCCAGCACAGCCACCTTTGAGGCCTTGAAGGTTGCAGTGGTGACTGCCCAGGGGTTGGGAGCTCAGTCCCACTGTATCCATTTTGGGGACTCATAGGTGTCTGATTCCCAACCACCCTCCCCGTCCAAGGTGTTTACCCCCACATGTGTCATATACCACGACTGTCTGCTGTCATGTCTGTCTTGTCTGTCTTCCTACCCAACCTACCTCCCCAAATATACCTACTATCCTTCCCCAACATCCCACTCTCGCCTTATAAAAAAAAAAAAGGGGAGGGGCAATCTGTTCCCACAAAAAAAAAAATCTCTCCCCATACATAGCTGTCCATTTTGCATACATGTCCACTGGACACATGTAATCTGGTCTAATTGGCTTAACAACATGCTACTGTTGTCCTCACCCCTCTGTTAGGGGTTTGAATGTCCAAATTCACCTCCAAATTCTGTAAAAATGCACAGCTGTTGCTGTATCTGAAATGGACAGCTATGGACCTCTCCTACACCCATCTTCCACATCCCTAGCTATCTGTCACATTGTTTTCCCCTCTGCGTGCCCCCTCTTTCACCACTTTCCTATCACTCCTTTTTTCTTTTCTTTTAAAGAAATTAGTGCAGGGGTAAGCGGGAGTAAGCAGCAGTAAGTGGCAGCAAGCAGCAGTAAGCAGCAGTAAATGAGTTTGCATGATGCTAAGCGATGCAAACACAGATAAAACAGTTTCTCGTTTAACAGTGTGTTGGCATCACTTACCATTGCACAAACCCACTTACAATTGCTTAAAACTGCCTTAATCACAATGTCTTCATCAGCCACTGTTCTTCCCAGCAGCAAAATCATCAGCCCTGCTAATGGTTGAACCCAGGATTCTGTACACCATACTCAGAGCAATATACCACTACACCATGTGAGATGTAATAAGGACTGCTGTTTTTTTCAAATATATAATTCAGTACAGGTATAGAACAGCAGGGAACAAACACTGTGGAATCAGTCATGTTTAGTATACATAAATATACACATATAGATGTGTATGGTGATAGATAAATATTAAAAAGTATATACATCAGATATATTAAGCTATACATATAAAACAAATATGTAGAATCGTATCATATATAGAATATATACATATATATTGTTATATAAACATATGTATAGATATCAAAAAAGGAATATATATATATATATATATATATATATATATATACATATATATATATATATATATATATATATATATATATATATATATATATATATATATATATATATATATATATATATATATATATATATATATATATATAAGCCGTGGTGGTGCAACGGTAGCATTGTCGCCTCCCAGCAAGAGGTTCTCCCGTTCGATTCTCGGCTGGAGCACCTTCTGTGTGGAGTCTGCATGTCGTCTCCGCGTTCGAAAGATATGCATGAATGGGCGTGTCGGGCTGGCACCTCGGCACCATAAAAATCAACTGCCAATAATTAGCGGACTGGAGTTCTGCTGTGCCGACCCCTAACCGGGAAAAGCCGAAAGAAGAACAACAAACAAATATATATATATATATATATATATATATATATATATATATATATATATATATATATATAGATATGTGCCCATAACATGTAGAGAAGTCATACCCAGTACCATACCTCTACACCTCTTAGTGAAATAATTCTGGACAAACGCTTTCAAAATGAAGGGACAATGGTCCAAGAAATGGACATAATGTACATACTGTAGAAGTTTCCCACAGTAACACAAGGTTCATGTCAGCATACATGTCCAGAAGGGTATGAGTTCTGAAACTGAAATGCATGTCATAATTTACAGACAGAAATCCTCACATCATCACTGTAATTTACCACAGAATACAAGAATACAAAAGTGACCACCCCTTTCAATCTATCTTGCTGTTTTAAAAAATAGTGACTCTCCAATAAAACTTAATTTTTTTAGATAGGTAAAACTTAAGTTACCTACTTTCACATCTAACTTATCTAGTGCACACTACAGTGTTTAGGATAAACCATTTTTTTCATCTTACCTTTAAGCATCCCTGTGTCTAGCACTTGCTCTAATACCTGCTGGAAAGCACTAGGATGCCTTAAACTGATACAAGCACTCAACTCTCCTTGTTAATAAGGAGAAATTAATTGCAGGCACTAAACAGCCTATAATTGCAAAGTACCTTGCTAAGCTCCTCCACCCTATCTGCACCAATAATCTAAACACATAAAGCAATGAGTATGTTTTTCACCAAACCTTCTGTTGGGACATGTGGCCTATTGTTCTACAAATATTTAAACGTTTGACTATTAATGTTCCCTGTTCAAATACTATCATTGGTGGCCTGTTGCTATCTATGTAACTTGCATGCCATTATAATGCCCACTCTGATTCCATATATATACATGTGTTCTGTTTGCTATGCAACTGTTCCAAATCTGTTGTTTTGGGTTAATGGGAATACCTTTTCCTGCTGTTATAACTAATGCTGCATTGTGTTTTTTTATGACTAACTGACATGTTATAAAACTGCAACACCATAGCACATCTGGGAAGGCTGATCCCAGCGGATTCACCTGTCCTGCCAGAAGTGGCCATGGCACCGGACCCCAGCACATCTGGGACCCAACCTGGAACCTCCTCATCTGCTGGTCCTGCACCACTTTTGGGTAGAACCACCTCAGGGGATGGGACCCATCCCCCCTGAGAGCGGGCATGGATAGGACAGTGTCACCCATCATCAGGTCCAGGGATTGGTGCATAGTGAGCTTCAAAAGTAGTTTGGAGATCTGCTACACTAGCTTGAGGGCTGAGTCGTGCATCTTGAGGGTCACCCTGCCTCTCCAGCTCAGTCCCCAGCACAGCCACCTTTGAGGCCTTGAAGGCTGCAGTGGTGACTGCCCAGGGGTTGGGAACTCAGTCCCACTGTATCCATTTTGGGGACTCATAGGTGTCCGATTCCCAATCAGCCTCCCCATCCAAGGTGTTTACCCCCACGTGTCATATACCACCCCTGTCTGATGTCTTGTCTGTCTTGTCTGTCTTCCTACCCAATCTAGCTCCCCAAATATACCTACTATCCTTCCCCTACATCCCACTCTCACCTTATTAAAAAAAAAAAAAAAAAAAAAAAAGGGGGGGGGCAATCTGTTCCGACAAAAAAAATCTCTCCCCATACATAGCTGTCCATTTTGCATACATGTCCACTGGACACATGTAATCTTGTCTAATTGGCTTAACAACACATTACTGTTGTCCTCACCCCTCTCTTAGGGGTTTGAATGTCCAAATTAACCTCCAAATTCTGTAAAAATGCACAGCTGTTGCTGTATCAGAAATGGACAGCTATGGACCTCCCCTACACCCATCTTCAACATCCCTAGCTATCTGTCACATTGTTTTCCACTCTGCGTGCCCCCTTTTTCACCACTTTCCTATCACTCCTTTTTTTTCTTTTCTTTTAAAGAAATTAGTGCAGGTGTAAGAGGGAATAAGCAGCAGTAAGTGGCAGTAAGCAGCAGTAAGCAAGTTTGCATGATGCTAAGCGATGCAAACACAGATAAAACCGTTTCTCGTTTAACATTGTGTTGGCATCACTTACCATTGCACAAACCCACTTACAACTGTTTAAAACTACCTTAATCACCCTGTCTCCATCAGCCACTGTTCTTCCCAGCAACAAAATCATCAGCCCTGGCAACGGTTGAACCCAGGATTCTGTACAACATACTCAGAGCAATGTACCACTACACCATGTGAGATGTAATAAGGACTGCTGTTTTTTCAAATATATAATTCAGTACAGGTATAGAACAGTAGGGAACAAACACTGTGGAATCAGTCATATTTAGTATATATAAATATACACATATAGATGTGTATGGTGACAGATAAATATTAATAAGTACATACATCAGATATACTAAGCTATACATATAAAACAAATATGTATAGAATATATACATATATATTGTTATATAAACATATGTATCAATATCAAAAAAGGAATATATATATATATATATATATATATATATATATATATATATATATATATATATATATATATATCAGTATACATATATCTAAAATAAAAAAAAAAAATATATATATATATATATATATATATATATATATATATATATATATATATATATATATATATATAAGCCATGGTGGTGCAGCGGTAGCATTGTCGCCATACAGCAAGAGGTTCTCCCGTTCAATTCTCGGCTGGAGCACCTTCTGTGTGGAGTCTGCATGTCCTCCCCGCATTCAAAAGACAGGCATGAATGGACGTGTCGGGCTGGCACCTCGGCACCGTAAAAATCAACTGCCAATCATTAGCGGACTGGCGTTCCGCTGTGGCGACCCCTAACTGGGAAAAGCCGAAAGAAGAACAACAAACAAACATATGTGTGTAGATATATATATATATATATATATATATATATATATATATATATATATATATATATGCATGCCCATAACATGTAGAGAAGTCATACCCAGCACCATACCTCTACACCTCTTAGTGAAATAATTATGGACAAAGTCTTTCAAAATTAAGGGACAATGGTCCAAGAACAGGGACATAATGTACATACTGTAGAAGTTTCCCACAGTAACACAGGGTTCATGTCAGCATACATGTCCAGAAGGATGTGAGTTCTGAAACTGAAATGTATGCCATCATTTACAGACAGAAATCCTCACATCATCACTGTAATTTACCACAGAATACAAGAATACAAAAGTGACCACCCCTTTCAATCTATCTTGCTGTTTTAAAAATAGTGACTCTCCAATAAAACTTAATTTTTTAGACAGGTAAAACTTAAGTTACCTACTTTCACATCTAACTTATCTAGTGCACACTGCAGTGTTTAGGATAAACCATTTTTTTTCATCTTACCTTTAAGCATCCCTGTGACTAACACTTGCTCTAATACCTGCTGGAAAGCACTAGGAAGCCTTAAACTGATACAAGCACTCAACTCTCCTTGTTAATAAGGAGAAATTAATTGCAGGCACTAAACAGCCTATAATTGCAAAGTACCTTGCTAAGGCAAGGGAAAACAGCTCCTGTACTTTACAAAAAAGCAGCAAACCAGGCATGTCCAAGGGTCAGCTTCCGGTGATTTGTCCTGCCCACCTTTTGAATCTGGGCATACTGTGGCAATGCAGCAATTGCCTCATGTACACAGACAACTCTCTCCTCCTACCACCAAACACTACAACCTGTGAGCGATACACTTACATAGCCAAACTGGAAGCAAAGCTCTCTCCACCCAAGACTGTGCTAGACAGTCAAGAGAAGGTTAACACCCGCACTACACCTCAAGCAACACATAGCCCTTCTAAACCCACACTACCAACACCCACACATAGCAACATTAAATCCACATATGTGGAGGCCCTTAACTGTAACCTGCCCAAGCAACATGGATCTCTGAAGCTGAAATGCAAACAAACACCAATAACAGCCAAAGTGTCACATAGCTCACAACACCAGTGTGCCACCCAGCAACAGCCCCTAAGGCAAGCAACGTACCTAACACTTTAGTCATAGATGACTCTATAGTCAGGCACACTGATGTCCCACTCACCAGGCTGAACAAAGAGAAAGTTACAGTCAGCTGCCTGTCGGGTGCCAGGATCCTCCACATAATGCATGCACTCAAGTCACTCCACAACAAGTACAAATATGACTCTGTCATTGTCCATGTTGGAGTGAATGACTTGAGATGTACATCCCTGGACTACATGAAAAGAGACATGGAGGAGCTCTTGGATCATGTAGCCCAGGCAGGTATGACCCTAACCCTGAGTAACATCCTGCCTTCACCCAGAAATGAATGACTTCAGCAATTGGCTAAGCTTCTGGTGTCATTCAGAGGGGATCCAGTATCGGTCTGGCTGGGATGACATGATCGACAGACCACGATGCTTTGCCAGAGATGGTCTGCACCTGCCGCCCCTGGGATTCAGATTACTCGCTAAGGCTCTTGTCACCCCTATATTGCCTTTTTTAGGCAAAGTTCAAAGGACAAAACCACCACCGTAACAGGTACAAGCATGCAGATTCTGAAGGTAATGCTACTCAATGCTAGAAGTCTAAACCTGAAAATGCACTCTCTTGCGGCACTCCTAAAAATGGATAACATCGATATCTGTGCAGTAACTGAGACCTGTTTCAAGACTGCAGAGAGCACCCCTGCCATACCAGGCTACACTCTTATCACACTTTTTGGCCACATAACCAGGAGCTAAACACTAAAGGTGGAGGAGTGTCCATATTCACCAAGGATAGTCACACCACTTGGCTAGTTGCCCAACACAATGCATCTGAAATTCTCCAGGTGCAACTAATACTAGGTAAGACTGCAATCTAAACTGTAGCTTGCTACAGATCCCCCACCATGCCCCAAGATTCTCACTGCACCTTTCTAAACATACTGGAAAATATTAAGATACAGCCAAACACCCTAATACTGGGTGATTTCAACTACCCTGCCATTAACTGGGACAACTACTCGTGTACCAACACCTTTTCCCAACGGTTCTTAGAATTCATAAATTCCAACACCCTGGATCAACTAAACCATAGTCCCACCAGGTGCTCCAGTATCCTAGACCTGGTCATTACCAACATGGGAAATCGATGCTCCACACCTATGGTCACCCCCTCGTTGGTCAGGTCTGACCATAAGCTAATTGCCCTTAACATCCACATCCCACTCCCACCCCCCCACAGTAAGGAAACCTCCATAAAATACTTCTCCAAAGCCAACTACATACTACTGAAGTCAGAAGTGACAAACTTATTAACACCCATGCAGACGGGAACTGTAAGTTTGACTGCTGAAGCCCACACTAAGGCACTGTATGAGCATTTCCACTCATGCATGAATTGTGCCATCCCAAACAGAACCAAGATGCTCTCCTCCAAAAAAAGGAAGACAATTTGGTGGACCCCTGCCACAAACAAACTTTACAACAAAAGGAAGAAACTAGATAAAAAATAAATGAACCCCGGTGGAAGCAATAAATCCAAACACAGGACCATAACTGAGTTAATAGTTAAGTGCTTTCATTCACTTTAATCAACACGAGTTTCTTCAGAACAAACAGTTTTTCAGTTCAAAATGTATTTATAAACTGTTGTCAATTAAATCTCATGACGTTCTTAAAGAAATCTAACCACTTATAAAAATAAAAAATAAATAAAATAACAAATTTAAATACAATAATCTAATATGATGTATTGTAATACATACAGTATTAAGTAATAAAATAAGACACTTATTATTGTACACTAAAATAATAGGTAGTCATCATAATGAACTACATATTTCTAGCCATTGTTAAGAAACATTTAATGTTAATAGTGCCTTTGAGGCCTGGAGTTTCGTCAGCAACCAAAACTATTTATTTATTTTATTTTACATTTGTTGACCGGGCTAGTCCAGCTGGATATATGTTCATTTTCAGTGGAAGCCCGGGGAGAAAAGCTCCAACGTAATTTACAAATAATTCACAGTAACAGTCAATACAAGGTAAAAATTATTAATACATTGAGACAGAACATAAAATCCTTGCAGAGAGGCATAGTCAAAACAGAGTTTAATAGACATTTGCTATACAGATTCTAAAATATAAGTATCTAATATGGAAAAAGTAGAAAAAGTAATAATAAAATTCTTTCGAGAGAGAGGCTACGATTTAGTTTGGCTTAAGAAGATCATTCAGGAAGTATTAGCACTTAGAAACACTTCTAATCCTATTTGCCACAAACTTTCTTTACATTCTAAGAAAGTCCTATAATCACCTGTAAAAGGATCAGAATTAACCCTTTCTAATACAAAGAAAGAAAATTTCTTGAAGAGTAAACATTCTGTTGCATGCACTGCCAAAGCATTAGTTCTATCCTTTTTTTCTAATGGCTAAAACATGCTCATATATTATTTTATGTAAAGCTCTAATAGTTTTTCCAAATTAAAATTTGTCACATGTATCACAGCGCAGTATACAACATTGGTGGTGTTACAGGTGTAATAATCCTTAGCCCAGAACCTTCTCCCTATGTGTTTAAATTCTATGCTGGATACATTACTCATAAATCTGCCAGCAAACCTAGATGTAGAATTCACAGCTATCATCTTATTGTTTTCCAAAATATGCTTAATACTGGTAGTCTTCCTGTAAGAAAAATGTAGTCTTACACCCAAAATTTTTGTGAGTTTGGTATTTCCCATAATAAACTTCCAATGAGCCAGTAAAATTCTCTTGATGTAGACCATCTCATTACATATTGGTATGGGAAAAGCTAAACAAAAACCAAAATGGTCTTTACACTGAACACTTGGGGACACTTCCCTAAGGGTGTCTCTAATACTCAAAATGGGACAAGCAGAAGTGTTTCTAAGTGCTAATACTTCCTGAATGATCTTCTTAAGCCAAACTAAATCGTAGCCTCTCTCTCGAAAGAATTGTGTCAATTTGTCTACCTCATGTAGAAAAACAGAATGTTCAGTTGTCAACCTACTGAGGCGTATGAATTGACCTTTTACCACTCCACCCTTCATATGGACAGGATGTTCCGTGTTCCACTGTTCTGAGCATGTGCATCAGAGCAAGGACCACCCTCTCCTCGTACTTCACGTCTTTCACTACCATGATTACAGTTACCATGGTAATTAGAAAGGCCTGATAGCCTCGAGAAACCTTCACGGATAGCACCCGTGATGATAGCAGTAAGCTGGTCTGATACTCCACCCAAATCTCCTGGGGTGGAGTGTATAGTCAAATTAAGGTTGCTATGCTGTGTTGAATCGCTTCCAAGCATGATGCCACTCACAAAAACAACAAGACAAAATAGAAATAAAACAAACTCAAAACTAGATAAAAAATGTTTAGATGCCAGTTTAGATGTCACTTCTCTATACACAAGTATAAACCAGGAGGCAGGTTTAGAATACCTGAGAGAATATTTGACACAATATACATCTCTTGGGAACAATACAGTTAACGCTATTTGTACCCTTATGGAGTTAGTTCTCACCAATAATTTTTTCAAATTTTGTAGTAGTTTCTTTCAGCAGATATCAGGTGTTGCCATGGGGTCCAGAGTAGCTCCATCTTTTGCTCCCACTGGGAGTTAAGATTTCTTTATGTTTTGCCTTTTTTAAACAATATTTTGTTCTATAGATGTTACAAAATGACTTGATATTTCTCTGGAACAGCGATTACAGTAGCTTTCTATCTTTAGTGGAGCATCTGAATTGTAGTACCACCTTTCTTAAATTCACAGTTGGAGGTTTTGGTGAGTCTATAGATTTTTTAGATGTTCATTTAACTTTTGAAACTGTGTCAATGAATTTCAAGAGTCAAATATTTAGGAAGGCCACCTTTGTTAACCAGTATCTACACAAGGAAAGCTTACATCCTGTCCATATGAAGGGTGGAGTGGTAAAAGTTCAATTCATATGCCTCAGTAGGTTGACAACTGAACATTCTGTTTTTCTACATAAGGTAGACAAATTGACACAATTCTTTCGAGAGAGAGGCTACGATTTAGTTTGGCTTAAGAAGATTATTCAGGAAGTATTAGCACTTAGAAACACTTCTGCTTGTCCCATTTTGAGTATTAGGGACACCCTTAGGGGAGTGTCCCCAAGTGTTCAGTGTAAAAACTCTTTTGTTTTTTCTTTAGCTTTTCCCATACCAATATGTAATGAAATGGTCTACATCAAGAGAATTTTACTGGATCATTGGAAGGTTATTATGGGAAATACCAAACTTACAAAAATTTGGGGTGTAAGACCACATTTTTCTTACAGGAAGACTACCAGTATTAAGCATATTTTGGAAAACAATAAGATGATAGCTGTGAATTCTACATCTAGGCTTGCTGGCAGTTTTTCCTGTGGAAAATGTAAACAATGTAGATTTATGAGTAATGTGTCCAGCATAGAATTCAAACACATAGGGAGAAGGTTCTGGGTTAAGGATTATTACACCTGTAACACCACCAATGTTGCATACTGTGCTACCTGTGATACATGTGACAAATTTTATGTTGAAAAAACTATTAGAGCTTTACATAAAAGAATATATGAGCATGTTTTAGCCATTAGAAAAAAGGATAGAACTAATGCTTTGGCAGTGCATGCAACAGAATGTTTACTCTTCAAGAAATTTTCTTTCTTTGTATTAGAAAGGGTTAATTCTGATCCTTTTACAGGTGATTATAGGACTTTCTTAGAATGTAAAGAAAGTTTGTGGCAAATAGTTTTGGTTGCTGATGAAACTCCAGGCCTCAGTGGAACTATTAACATTAAATGTTTCTTAACAATGGCTAAAAATAGGTAGTTCATTATGTTGACTACCTATTATTTTAGTGTACAATAATAAGTGTCTTATTTTATTACTTAATACTGTATGTATTACAATACATCATATTAGATTATTGTATTTAAATTTGTTATTTTATTTGTTTATTTTTTATTTTTATAAGTGGTTAGATTTCTTTAAGAATGTCATGTGATTTAATTGACAACAGTTTGTAAATGTATTTTGAACTGGAGAGCTGTTTGTTCTGAAGAAGCTCATGTTGATTAAAGTGAGTGAAAGTGCTTAACTATTAACTCAGTTACGGTCCTGTGTTTGGATTTATTGCTTCCACTGGTGTTCATTCATTTTTTATCTGGTTTTGAGTTTGTTTTATTTCTATTTTGTAAAAGGAAGAAACTGTTGCAGAAAAGAGGAAAATCCCAGGATGAAAAAAACTCCCTTACTAGTCTCAGTAAGAAGCTGAGATCCCTCATAAAATCCTCCAAAGCTAGTTACGAAAATAAAATTGCCAAAGATTCCAGAGGCAACCACAAGGCATTCTATAACTATGTCAAGAATCTAAATGGCAATGCTCAGATCTGCTCTGAGCTACAAAAGAATGGCATTAAATATACTGATCCCAAGGATATTGCCAACATCCTGGCAGACCAATTCAGTGCCAACTTCACCCCCTCTCACCCACTAAATGGCCCATCTCAATACCGGAAGATTGCGAAATTCCGGTAATAATGGCCACACAGGTAAAAAACGCACTCTCCAAAGCTAAGGATACAGCATCCATGGGACCAGATGACATACCGGGCTGTGACTACATGAACTACAAAATGAAATGGCACTTCACCTAAGTGTCATGTTTAATCATAGCTTCACCTCAGGCTTCTTGCCCACTGAGTGGTGCACAGCTACAGTTATCCCACTCCACAAGGGAGGATCCATCTTGGATCCCGGGAACTACTGCCCCATCAGTCTGACGATCCTGATCTGCAAGGCCATGGAACGTATTATCATGGAACTTATAAACAAAGACATTGGCAACCTTCAAACACTAGACCCCACCCAGTTTGGGTTTGTGAAGGGCCGATCTTGTCTCCTGAACTTCTTCAAATCAGTCTCTAGAGCCGTGGACGAGGGTAAGGTGGTCCACACAGCCTATATGGACCTCACCAAGGTCTATGACACCATCCCCGACTCTGGAATCATAGTTAGACTTACTAAGCTGGGCATTAATCCCTATATCACTTGATGGGTTGCCAACTGGCTTACTAACAGAACCCACACTCTAAAAGTAGCCGACTCCAAATCCAGCTTCAGACAAGTGACAAGTGGAGTACCTCAGGGTTCAGTCCTGGGACCGTTCTTATTTGGCATCTACTTTTTTGAAGTACAGGCCAACACTAAGGGCCTCCGGCTAACAAAGTTCACATATGACTGCAAACTGGGAGCCATTATTTCACCCCAAATGATGTGGATACTCTACAAAAGGGCCTTACAGAAACAGATGTTTGATGCCAGAGCCATGGGCTCCAGCTCAATGCCAAGAAATGTATAGTTATCCCCTTTGGGAAAAAACATGTACACGGGAATTACCACATAGGTGGCAGTACACTAAACATCGAAAGTGTGATAAGAGACTTAAGAACACAGGTGGACAGTGGTCTCACCTTTGATAACCACATCACTACAACAGTCAGGAAATCCTTCTATGTGGCACACCTCATCACTAAGGGCTTTTCATCCAGAAAAAAGAAGGTCATTGTCCCACTGTACTCATCCCTCATTAGACCCATTATAGAATACAATGCCCATTTGGTATGTACCTCTCAAGACATCTGCAACAACTGGAAAGGCCACAGAAATACCTCACTAAAAGAATCACAGGCCTAAAGCAGATGCCCTATGCTGACCGCCTTAAAAAACTCCAGCTATACTCAGTCACATATCATCTACTTAGAGGCGATATCTGCTTAACATACAAGGCCATGTCAAACCCAGAGCTGTTGGATATGCTACACTTAAAGAAATCCCAATCCTTCAGAGCCACATGCTCCAGGGATCTAAACCTTGTCATCACAATAAACAAAACATGCTGGAGGGATAGGTTCCTGACCAAGAGACTCCCCAGATTCCAGAACAGACTGCCCATACATGTCAAGCAGAGCACCTCTTTGACCCTCTTCAAAACGAACCTTGACGTTTGGATGGGAGAAAGGAAATTCACCCCGGGGATCACATCAGTCACTCTACTAGACAAGGGTCCAGGGAAGTAAATAGTGTGGGAAGAAATAGCCAGGGAATTGTTATGGCTAGGCTTGTATAGGCCGTAGGGCCGATAGCCTAGTACCAACCTATGAACCTATGAACATACATATGAGCAATAATCCTGGACAGTCTGAAACAATCTGGCCAGTCAAGAGGTATGCTCAGTACCCCATAGTGCAACAAATCTGGACCAAGCCTGACCCGGGAGGGGTTAAAGCCAGGAAACTGGGAGCATATCCCAAATACTGGAGTAGATAAGGTGACACAGTTGATTCAGTAACACCCTCATGTCTGTTGTACCATATATTGACTGTAATAGCCCAAGTCCAAAACCAAATTACTCCCTACTACTAACTGGCATACATCTTCACATCATCCCACCGATGTGTCAGACATAGACAACACGTATGGGGACCAGGCAATAGTACATCTGATAAATATTGGGATATAACATCACAGTAGGGAAACTACACTCAGCTGCTAGTTATGTCACCAAGTACTGTCTAAACTACAGGCAGACTGACACAACACAAACCCAATTTTGCTATGGGGAATACACATATAATTGTAAATATATCAGGCACCACATGGATGTAACAGCACTGACCAACAGACACCAATGTGAAAGTGCATACCCAGAACCAATCTCACCATATTCAAAGTGACATACTGGTAAGCCACAGGAACAGGAGAGTATATGTAATGTGTGAATAAAATCATAAGCATGTTTGCCACTCACATACTACCCCTATATATGCTGGCCCAATTCACAGTGTAGTCTGATGCCTGACTGTGGTATAGGACATGTCTCAATCTGCGCCTACAAACATATACAGCTGATAGAGCACCAGAAGCTGGAGCAGCATGCAAAGTCAGATAGAAAATGAGTCTCAACACTGACATCTACCCCCTACACAGGCCAAATAACACATTCACAATACAATGCTAGACAGTTCTGACTGTCTGTCAACAATTATCAGAAATACACAGTCCTGTCAACTGTATAGAGTCCCACAGAACATCCAGGCTTCATCCTCATTTACAAGGCCTTCTACACATAACATGTCTGGCAGTCTGATACATCACTGGAATGATATCTGGAATGAAGTCACTACATAATGATATACTACACCTATACATCTCTTACAGCATGACATCTGGACAAAGCCTGACATATTTGGGGGCAGACGCCCAAACACAGGGTCATTATTAACATATTGCTGTCATAAACTGAGAAAGTTGCTGGTGGAACAGGGTTGTTTAACATATCTGTTCTGAGGGATATGAAGTCAGAAACACACATGGATGTTACCATTTACTGACTTCAATCCTCAGAGTATACTACTGAATTTCCAAAGCTAAAAAATGTGTGAGTAATACACTAAATATAAGATTCCAAATTCTGGCCAGTCTGCGGATAGCCCTCTGTTTGGAAGTTATGTCAACCACATAACACTATCAGACTTAAATTCATGCAGAGCAGCCATATCCACACAAACCCTGTCAAACTAGTATTAGTTAAACTGTATAACATCAATACTTACATTCTGTCCATATGTCTGGAACATTTCCCCCCAGTTTGTTGGGCTGTCTCCGCAGTGTTTGTCGTAAGAGGTATTCTCAACTATACTCTGTGATGCTGTTTGTCACATGCAGCCCCATGAAGTACTCCTCCCAGGCAAGGAAAAGGGTCAACCCCCACATGAAGTACTCAGTTATAGGAATGTGTTTCCATGCTATTGGGTATCGGAATGATACCACAGCTGTTCCACATGCAATTAGCAAGTGGGGGACTCCCAAATGGTGCACAGGCCATCAGCTGCTCATGAGCATTATCTACTAAAGGCAAGATGCTGCCTATACAAAACAGATGTATATCCTACATCTGTCTCAGAGAGAGAGAGAGAGAGAGAGAGAGAGAGAGAGAGAGAGACACACACACACACACACACACACACACACACACACACACACACACACACACTGAGACTGATGGAATATACCAACTGAAATTAAAACAAATAAACATAGCTATGTCAAACAATCAAGCCTGTAATGGAATGTAGAAGGGGGCATATAAATGTGGAAAGTAGGAAGTTCAAACAATATTATGTATCAACAACACATACTGTACTGCTATATTGCTGAGCAGAACCTATGGCCATAAAAACTGTGTCTGTCTGCAGTGACATAGAACACCCCAGGAAAGGATGGATCACATATGACCACTACTGGAGTGTGTGTTGCACAATACCAGCTGTGACAGTGCTACGCCACACCCAGTGCAAATCATGCCATCAGTAACTCTGCTACAACCAGCTCTGACTTGTGCCTCTTTTTTTCAATGTCAATGTCTCCAACCCATATAACATAGCTGGTCTCACTACCCTCTTGTAGACCTTCCTTATCACTCTTAATGGGGCTTGTCTGTCACAAATCACAGATGACACTCATCCCCACCACCCACATCCTGCCCATGCTCGCTTTGTCACCTCTCCCCCACACTCGCCATTGCTCTAAACTGCTGTTCCCAAGTATTTACACCTATCCACCTTAGCAAACTGTACTCCCTGCATCCTCACCATTTCTCAGTCCTCCCTCCCATTCACATACATATATTCCATCTTGGTCCTGCTGACCATCATTCCTCCCCCTCTAGACCATACCTCCACCTCTCCAGGGTCTCCTCAACCTGTTCCCTACTCTCACAATAGACCAAAATGTAATCTGCAAACAGCACAGTCTAGGGTAACTCCTGTCTGATCATGTCTGTCAACCTGTCTTTCGCCACAGCAAATAAGAAAGGGAACATAGCTGATCCTGATGTGCTCCCACCTCCACCTTAAACACACCTGTCACTCCCAATACAGAACTCACAGCTGTCACATAAGCTTTGTACATATCCTGTAGCATTCTTACAGATTCCTCTGCCACTCCTGAACACCTCATACAATACCACAACTCCTCTCTAGGCATCCTGTTATATGCTGTCTGTAAGTCCACCAACACACAACATAGCTACATCCAACCTTCTCTGTATGTCCCCATCAACACTCTCAGAGCAAACATCCCATCTGTACTGCTCTATCCTGGCATGAAACCATGTTGCTGATCAGTAATCCTCACCTCCCTTCTTAGCCTAGCTTCCACCACCCTTTACCATTACCTCATGCTGTGACTGACCAGTGTTATCCCTCTGTAGTTACTACAGCTCTGCACACCGCCCTTGGACCAATAGCCTTTCCATTCTTAAACCTCTTCATACCTAACCTTACTTCCCCCTTGATAATATGTTACGCATCCTGATTCACCATAACCACGTCATCCAACCTTTTCACTCTCTCATTCTCTTCATTCAACAGCCCATCAAAATACTGTTTCCACCTGCTGGACACACTCTCCTCACTAGTGAGTGCAATTCCACCATTATCCTTTCAAAGCCTTATCTGCTAATGCCTCTGTCAAGCCAATTGGTACAGGTCCTATTTTCCATCCTTGGTGTCCAACCTGACATACAACCCTTCAGATGTTCCATCCTCAGCCTTTACCACCACTGTCTTTGCCATGCACCCCATCTCCCTATACACCTGTCTACTTTCTGCATCTGTCTGACAAGTGACAATCCCATTTCTCCTTGACCAACATCTTTCTCAGTATACTCCATTGTACTTCCTCATGCCGCCACCAGGTCTCTGTGTCCTCCTTCCTCTGTGCAGATTTCATACCAAGCCCTGTTCTACTCATCTCCCTTACTAGCTCAGATGTAATTACCCAGATATTTGCTAACTCTTCACTGCCACCCACTGCCTGTCTTAACTCTTCCGTGAACTCAACCTTACAATCATCCTTTCTCAGTATCCACCATTTGATCAGAGGTGCCTCCCTCACACTCCCCCCCCACTTTGTGATCACCAACTTCATCTCACAGATCAACCATCTATGCTGCCTAACTACACTTTCCCCTGTCACCACTTTACAGTTACCAATCCCTTTCAAACAGGCCCACCTGTGTGCATCTTCCTCCACTCTTGTATGTCACCCTGTGCCCTTCGGTCTTGTAATACTATGTATTCACCACACTCATGTCCAACCTGTGTTGCAAACTCCACCACCATCTCACCTTCTGCATTTCTTTGCTTAACACCATACCGACACATCACTTCTGCATCCCCTCTCTCCCATTCACCAACACGCCCATTGGAATCTGTTCCAATCACCACTCACTCCCCCTTGGGTACAGACATCACCACTTCATCCAACCACATCAAAGTATATCTGTCTCATCCATCACACATGCAATTAGCAGAGCATATGCACTAACAACTGTCAACATTACACCATCAATTCCGAGCCTCCTGAACATCATTCTGCCTGACACTCTTATCACCTCCACAAACATTCTAGGCATAATGTTCTTTAAGTTTAACCCCTACACCATTTCCCCTCCCATACACACCATGATAGAACTATTTATACCCAACTCCGATACACACAGCTGTACACCCCTTCCATCTGGTCTCTGGCACACACGATATATCTACCTTTCCTCTGTCCAACATATCAGCTAGCTCTGTCCCCATATCAGTCATACGCACAACATTAACAGTTCCTACCCTCATTACCACACACCTAGCCTTTCACCTCTCTGCCTGCCATAAGAGCACCAGACATCCTCCAGGGTCTGTCTGTGAATGCAAAGGCTACTGCACTATCAAATGACATATGTGTGTTACACAAAAATGAAGAAAATGTCACTAACTGCAGCCCATAGCCCACCATGTAGGTGCATTGTCCTATAGATGTCTTGCCCTAACAGGTTGACATGACTGACTGAGCACCAAGACTGTCATTAAAGTGTGCCATACTGACATAGAACAGAAATGTATAGCAGGTATTATCTGTGCATAGGTATGTATAGGTAGGTATACCTGGCTGCCTCATAACAGCTGACATGGGATGCAAAACATGAGGTGAATAAGCTGTACATGTTGTACACATGTATAACCTTAGTGTCTGTGCATCCAACAGTTACACCTCTACAGCTACGGGTGGTGTCATTGCCCTGGCACAGACATGGGTAGTATAATAAGCATGAGTACACAGACATGGATAGTATAATAAGCATGCGTACACAGACATGGGTAGAATAATAAGCATGAGTACACAGACATGGGTAGTATAATAAGCATGAGTATCACATTGAAATTGTAAAGGTGGCCGACTGTGTTCTGACCCAGTGTCCATGCCTACCACAAACAGATATATGACCACACACATAGCTGTATGGCCTCAGAAAACCTTACTTGTAAAACCCTATGCTGCCTAACTACACTTTCCCCTGTCACCACTTTACAGTTACCAATCCCCTTCAAACAGGCCCACCTGCATAGGCGATAATCTACCTGTGTGCATCTTCCTCCTCTTTTGTATGTCACCCTGTGCCCTTCGGTCTTGTAATACTATGTATTCACCGCACTCATGTCCAACCTGTGTTGCAAACTCCACCACCATCTCACCTTCTGCATTTCTTTGCTTAACACCATACCTACACATCACTTCTGCATCCCCTCTCTCCCATTCACCAACACGCCCATTGGAATCTGTTCCAATCACCACTCACTCATCCTTGGGTACAGACATCACCACTTCATCCAACCACACCAAAGTATGTCTGTCTCATCCATCACACATGCAATTAGCGGAGCATATGCACTAACAACTGTCAACATTACACCATCAATTCCCAGCTTCCTGAACATCATTCTGCCTGACACTCTTATCACCTCCACAAACATTCTTGGCATAATGTTCTTTAAGTTTAACCCCTACACCATTTCCCCTCCCATACACACCATGATAGAACTATTTGTACCCAACTCCAATACACACAGCTGTACACCCCTTCCATCTGGTCTCTGGCACACACAATATATCCACCTTTCCTCTGTCCAGCATATCAGCTAGCTCTGTTCCCATACCAGTCATACTCACAACATTAACAGTTCCTACCCTCACTACCACACACTTAGCCTTTCATCTCTCTGCCTGCCATAAGAGCACCAGACATCCTCCAGGGTCTGTCTGTGAATGCAAAGGCTACTGCACTATCAAATGACATATGTGTGTTACACAAAAATGAAGAAAATGTCACTAACTGCAGCCCATAGCCCACCATGTAGGTGCATTGTCCTATAGATGTCCTGCCCTAACAGGTTGACATGACTGACTGAGCACCAAGACTGTCATTACAGTGTGCCATACTGACATAGAACAGAAATGTATAGCAGGTATTATCTGTGAATAGGTATGTATAGGTAGGTATACCTGGCTGCCTCATAACAGCTGACATGGGATGCAAAACATGAGGTGAATAAGCTGTACATGTTGTACACATGTGTAACCTTAGTGTCTGTGACATGGGTAGTATAATAAGCATGAGTACACAGACATGGATAGTATAATAAGCATGAGTACACAGACATGGGTAGTATAATAAGCATGAGTACACAGACATGGATAGTATAATAAGCATGAGTACATAGACATGGGTATTATAATAAGCATAAGTACACAGACATGGGTAGTATAATAAGCATGAGTATTACATTGAAATTGTAAAGGTGGCCGACTGTGTTCTGACCCAGTGTCTATGCCTACCACAAACAGATATATGACCACACACATAGCTGTATGGCCTCAGCAAAACCTTACTTGTAAAACCCTATGCTGCCTAACTACACTTTCCCCTGTCACCACTTTACAGTTTGAACCAAAAAACAGGCAGGAAACCACTGTGTAGAACAACTCTTTATAAACCAGCATATTAAGATTTTCATACGTACCCTGCCAAATCAAAAGACAGTCATCCACAAATCGTTGAAAAAATCTAATGTGACTTCTAAATGGGTTCACACCACTAAACATATGTGTCCTCTCCCATTGATAAAGTACCAAATTGGCGTAGGTGTTGGCTACGGACGTACCCATCGCCACACCTGTAAGTTGTAAATAAGTGGATCCATTGAATAAAAAGACATTATTTCTTAATATAACATCCATGAGACTACAAATAATCTCAACATTATCAGGTCTTCCAGATGAAAATGATGTCAAAAGGTCCCTTAACAACTCTATTCCGATGTCATTGGGAATCACAGTAAAGAGTGACACAATGTCTAGGGTGACCAAATAATAATTATTACTAGCTAGTGACTCCTTTTCCATGTCACACCAAACCCTTAGCTTTTGCAATAAATCAAAGCTGTCTTTCAGAATAGAATCACACTTACCCAAATAAGGGATAAGTTGCCCATGTAAGTATATAGAAATGGGCTCTGTGACCCAGCCTGCCCCTGAGAC
This sequence comes from Protopterus annectens, assembly GCF_019279795.1. Lineage (NCBI taxonomy): Eukaryota > Metazoa > Chordata > Ceratodontiformes > Protopteridae > Protopterus > Protopterus annectens. The sequence goes on along the minus strand of NC_056741.1, from coordinate 441,395,116 downwards.
AATCGGTCTCATTGGTGGATGTAGTAGTGATTTATGGATTTTAGGGATGCCATAAAGATGTGGTACTATTGGACATGGAACTGTAAGATAGTTAAATAAATCCAGGTCTATGTCACCATTCAATTGCAACTCGTATATAACCATATTAACATATGTTATGCATTTCTTAATATCCACACTAGAAATACATCTGAATGCAACAGTATCCTGAAGTAATATGGACATAAATGACATATATTCACTTCGATCCATAAGTACAATAACACCCCCTTTATCCACTTGTTTAATAATTACATCCTTATGTGATTGTAGATCTTTAAACGCCTTGAACTCCTCAAATGTTAAATTAAAATTTGTCTTCTTAAGGGATATATTATATAACTCTCTAATCTGGAACTCACAAAGATCATGAAACGCTTTAACTACTGGAACATTAGCAGGTATAAACGTACTTCTACGCCTATAGCAGCCATTGCTAACACTAGAGTCACCAAATGTTAATTTTAAGCTTAATAGTCTTGTGAAGATCTTTAGGTCAGTAAGGGCAGAAACCAGATCTTCCCCACAAGAGGGGATAAAGTTAAGCCCTTTCGATAGCAATGAGTAATGAGCTTCATTCAGTTCAATACTCGATAGGTTTAATGTACCTCGGAAAATCTGAGGCTCTGTTTGCCCACTCCTAAAGGGCTATCACTCTTCCTCTTGTTTGAAGCTCCCGCATGCATCGTAGGTGTCCCCCTCGGCTGTATAACCCGTTCCTTCACCGTTTCTGGTCGCTCAAGCTGGAAACGCTTATTTGGAAAGTTAAGTGTTAATTGCTGGGTCTTCTTCCCAGTTGGATTAAGGGCGCCATTAGACAAAGGTGGCGCGCTTCTCTCCTCAGCAGAAGTACTCTCCAAAACCAATGGGTGTAATGATACTTGGGTTACGCCACTAGCCTCCACAGACAGGGGAGTTTTCTCAACCAATAAAGCCGACATACTACTACTTTCAGTTGTAGCATCACAGAAAACATCCAAAGTATCTAAGACATTTCTCTGTTGTGGTCTAGACTGGATTTTATTTTTTGTGTCATGCACTGCCATGTTCTCTTTAAGCCAAGAGAAGATGTTACCCTTTTTAAAATCATTTATATCTCACCCAAGCTTTCGCTTCTTGGTTGCCTCCATTCTACCATCAAGATTTTGAATTCTCTCTATCATTTGCTGATACCCGTCCGATAAAGTAGCAAAGGCAGGCATACACAATAAATCACTTTCCAAAGCATATATCTCCTTCTTCAGGTCTTCCTCAATGTTAACAAAAAAGTCATTCATAAGGTTCATGTAATCTATACTTAATTTAATGTTCAGCTGCTGCCACTTTTTCAATAATTCGGGGTAAGCGTTTCCATATGAAGGCATTTTTAAGATTCTTAGTCCTCTGGGAACGATACCTCTTTCAATATATGCAAGGAAGCTGAAGCGCTGCCATTGCAGGCACTTGTAGGTATTCATCTTCCTCTCTAGTACTTGTACAGATCTATTGAACTCCATAGTACCCTCTATGGTTGTAGTACAAGTGTCCAAGGCAGCAGTACTTAAGGGCTCCACATAACTCAGTAAGGGATTCTTCTCTATATCCATAATAGACTTCATAGAAGTAGTTAAATTTGCCATGTTTAGGCTAGTAGGCTGCATACAGACCTCAATAAGGTTTCCTTAAGCAGCAGATTAAATATCAGGATACAAAACGCAGAAAACAGTTCGAACCAAAAAACAGGCAGGAAACCACTGTGTAGAACAACTCTTTATAAACCAGCATATTAAGATTTTCATACGTACCCTGCCAAATCAAAAGACAGTCATCCACAAATCGTTGAAAAAATCTAATGTGACTTCTAAATGGGTTCACACCACTAAACATATGTGTCCTCTCCCATTGATAAAGTACCAAATTGGCGTAGGTGTTGGCTACAGACGTACCCATCGCCACACCTGTAAGTTGTAAATAAGTGGATCCATTGAATAAAAAGACATTATTTCTTAATATAACATCCATGAGACTACAAATAATCTCAGCATTATCAGGTCTTCCAGATGAAAATGATGTCAAAAGGTCCCTTAACAACTCTATTCCGATGTCATTGGGAATCACAGTAAAGAGTGACACAATGTCTAGGGTGACCAAATAATAATTATTACTAGCTAGTGACTCCTTTTCCATGTCACACCAAACCCTTAGCTTTTGCAATAAATCAAAGCTGTCTTTCAGAATAGAATCACACTTACCCAAATAAGGGATAAGTTGCCCATGTAAGTATATAGAAATGGGCTCTGTGACCCAGCCTGCCCCTGAGACAATCGGTCTCATTGGTGGATGTAGTAGTGATTTATGGATTTTAGGGATGCCATAAAGATGTGGTACTATTGGACATGGAACTGTAAGATAGTTAAATAAATCCAGGTCTATGTCACCATTCAATTGCAACTCGTATATAACCATATTAACATATGTTATGCATTTCTTAATATCCACACTAGAAATACATCTGAATGTAACAGTATCCTGAAGTAATATGGACATAGATGACATATATTCACTTCGATCCATAAGTACAATAACACCCCCTTTAACATTTGAGGAGTTCAAGGCATTTAAAGATCTACAATCACGTAAGGATGTAATTATTAAACAAGCGGATTTCCCATGGAAAAAATTTGCTGTTCCAAAACACATACACACAACACAAGCACATCAAACAAACAGCAACCACACACATACACTTAAATTCCTACATCTAACGCTACACTAAACTAAACATACACTAATATCTACCCACTTACCTTAACCCAAACCCTAACCCTAAGGTCCGTCATTATCGCACACTCACCTAACCCGCGCCCTAACCCTAACTCACTTAAACCGCCCCTAACCCTAAAGTCTGTCACTATCGCACACACACCTAACCAGCACCCTAACCCTAACTCACTTAAGCCACCCCTAACCCAAACATACAAACAATCGCAGACTTACCTGAACCCAACCCGTAACTTTCCACCACAGTGCTAAGAATAGCGAAGCCACAGAAACAGCCAACCAAATTCTTTCCCGAGGAAATAATTAGCTGTTCTGCAGCTTTGATATTCTTGGCGTTCACTGAATAGTGTTCGATATCAAAACATTCAAAGTTTTAATACTTCAATGTTCTGATATGGACCAGATGAGTGGGACATCAGTGTGCCTGACTATAGAGTCACCTATGACTACAAAGTTGGGTACGTTGTCTTGCCTTAGGGTCTGTTGTTGGGTAGGACACTGGTGTTGTGAGCTATGTGACACTTTGGTTGTGACTGGTGTTTGCGTTTCAGCTTCTGAGATCCTTGTTGCTTGGGCAGGTTACTGTTAAGGGCCTCCGCATATGAGGGTTTAGTGTTGCTATGTGAGGGTGTTGGTAGTGTGGGTTTAGAAGGGCTATGTGTTGCTTGAGGTGTAATGCGGGTGTTAACCTTCTCCTCTTGACTGTCTAGCACAATCTTGGGTGGAGAGAGCCCTGCTTCCAGTTTGGCTATGTAAGTGCATCTCTCGCAGGTTGTAGTTTTGGGTGGTAGGAGGAAAAGGTTGTTTGTGTACAAGAAGCTATTGCTGCATTGCCCCAGTATGCCCAGATTCACCACAGGGGAAATCACTGGAAGCTGAACCTTGGACATGCCCAGTTTGGTGCTTGTTTTTTTTTTTTGTAAAGTACGAGAGCTGTTTTCCCTTACCTTAGCAAGATACTTGCAATTATAGGCTGTTTAGTGCTTACAATTAATTTCTCCTTGTTAACAAGGAGAGTTGAGTGCTTGTATCAGTTTAAGGCTTCCTAGTGCTTTCCAGCAGGTTTTAGAGCAAGTGCTAGTCACAGGGATGCTTAAAGGTAGGATGAAAATATGATTTATCTTAAACACTGCAGTGTGCACTAGAAGAGTTAGATGTGAAAATAGATAACTTAGGTTTTACCTGTCTAAAAAGTTTTAGTGGAGAGCATTATTTTTAAAACAGCAAGATAGATTGAAAGGGGTGGTCACTTTTGTATTCTGGTACTATGGAATACAGTAGGATGGCCAATAAATTTAAATAGTTGAAGGGGAGTGATTTCACAAAATGATAAATTTGAGCTTACTCACTCAAGCCATTAATAGCAGAGAGGAAATTATATATATGGTTAAATTAACATAAGGGGCAGGCAACTAGGAAGACAGTGGTGTTTAAGAACACAACAGTAACCGGTGGAAGGCTGGGAAAAAATTCTGCCTGACTCACAAGAGACAGAGCCGTGGTCTCTTTTCAAGTTTTAATATGCAGTTAAAAGCAGAATACAAGTAAAACACAAGGTAAAGAAAACAAATCACAGTATTCAAAATAAAAAAGGCAATAAAGTAATACAAAATACAACAAATAAAAAGCAAACTAACCTTTTGCTCACAGCAAAATGTAGCAGAGTCTGGGTGAGCCTTTCTAGTAAAGCTCTGAAATGTTTTATTTTATCTCGTAAATAGAAGATTTAGTTCCTAGCTCCACCCCATCTGTTCGCAGATGGTTAACCTTAACTGACCTGTTCTGGCTTATGTGTGAGTCCTTAATTGATCTGTTCTGATTTCTGTCTCACTCACAAGAGACAGCGTTGTGGTCCCTTTTCAAGTTTTAATATGCAGTTAAAAGCAGAATACAAGTAAAACACAAGGGGAAGAAAACAAATCACAGTATTCAAAATAGAAAAAGGCAATAAAGTAATACAACATACAACAAATAAAAAGCAAACTAACCTTTCCCTAATGGGACCTCATTGTGGTCACGACAGGGGCCTATTTGCTGGAGATGTCACATATCTGTAGCATACCTCACAACCTGTCATTGCAGGACACCTGGACAAAGACCAACAAAATGGGGGGGGGCAAAGGCCCAAAACTAGTGTCATATTGTAGAAATGAGTGGTATATAGTGCATATAAATGGTGTATACACCTGTTAGAATGCTAGGCATGTGTGATATACCAAAATGAGAGCTCAATAGACAAGTTCAGAACACTGCCAACCTTTCATGTGACCTATGACCTGTACAATTCAATTGTAAAGCAAACAAATCTGTTAGGGTAACAATGATGACACGTAACAAAAGTACAACAACCTAGATGCATATGTGTGCACAGGATGAAGCTAGTACTGTGTTGAGGCAGCTTTCTATATAACTACAGCAGTATATCTTATTGGGTACACAACAGCCATCAATTACAGAGACTCTTTGATTAACAGCAACTAATGGTTAGCTGTCCTACTAGGATTATCCTAACATATACCCAGTTGCCTGCTACAGCAACAGCCATGGTTCACATAGAGCTGACAAAATGCTAAGGGACCACATGTTTGAGATGTATCAGCATGGAGGAGGGTACCCAAACATTTCCATAGCATTGCACATACCATGGAACACAGTGCAGACAATCATCAAAAGGTGTTGAAAATATGGGGCTACAGTGACATTGCGAAGGAGTAGACATCCCTCCAAAGTGTATGAGAATACAAGACCAAAACTGGCCAGGGAGGCTGCCAGAAGCCCTACAGCAACAGTGAAGGAGTAGCAGGAATCTCCAGTAAGTACTGGGTGTGTACTACATGTCACAACAACCTTTCATGGTCTCTATATGTCCTGCCTATAGGATAGGGTTGGAAGATGGCAGAAGTTCCTCATACCAAACAATATCCAGGCCTGGTGAAAGTCTGACAGCAATACATCAGGTCTCCAAAAAGCAAGTGGGAAAATCTGTTATGGTAATATGGGACCATGGTTGTACTCATTGACCACAATTCTGACAGATGTGTTTGGCACAATATCACCACTGCACATCACCACAACACCACCACCCTCATGGGGAAGCATGGGGATGGCAGGGTCCTGCTTTGGGGTTCTTGTTCACAAGCTGGAACTGGGGCTGTAGCTAAGTTAGAGGGGATTATGAACAGTTCCAGACACTGGTCCCTTGTGGCTCCAAAATATTCTGGTGTCTGCCACATAGCTGTGAATGGTGAGGAATTACACCTTTCCACACAACAATGGCTAAAACCATACATCCATATCAACAAAAGGATGGCCTTACCAGAACACATGCAACGTTCTGCACTGGCCAAGTCAGAGCCCACACCTAGGTCCAATAGGATATATGCAGGGCGACCTGAAGAAGACAGTGCACAGGGAATGCCCTTGCACTCTGACATAGTTGGAGGTGTTTTGCAAGGGAGAGTGTGCAAGTATTGGCAAGTCAAGATGTGCCATGCTGATAGCCACCTTCCCAAGAGGATCGATGCTGTTATTAAATCAGAAGTTGCTTTAACGGAGTATTACTTTAAGGGTGTGCACACTCATGCAACCAGCCTATTGAACCTATTTCAAGTTACCAGATGTTACCAGTAACTAATGTGTATGTTCTTCATTTGGATTGCACAGGTCATATGTCATATGAAATTATGGCAATGTTATGACCCGATTTCTGAGGTCTCATGTGATATATCATGAAAACCTGGCATATTAACATGTGTGTGTACACTTACTATATCCACTGTAAGCTTGGGAAGTTGTTTGAGTAGCTGGCTTTGTTTTAAAATATATGTACTGCAGGTTATGCAGTCTGCACCTCCAATTATGACATTACTTAGTGGTACCATTCCACAGGCCAACACAGTAATGTATCAGACAAACACATGAGTTGTAAGGATCAGGCCAAACATATGTGCCACACATGTAGACATTCATCAAAACCCTGTACAGTTGGGGGGTATGTGCTGTAGGAGTTGTCACAGTGCTATACAGGTTAACAGCAATAACTTACATGGGTGCAGTGTGTACTAGGTGAAGGGCCATCACCTACTAACACCACTCAAGTATCACAGAGGTGTATATTAGTAGTAACGGTAATTGGAATGGGCTGCACTGCATGATGCTGAGGGTCTGTCCAGAGTGTGTATGTTATTGTCTGACTATGTGTCATGAATGCCTCCAGTCGGCTAATGTGAGGTCTGTGTAATGGCCTGCACACAGTCACAATGCCCACACATATCCCATCACCAGTGGCCACAGATAATGGACAGTTGGCGTGCGGTGGCATGGAATCAGCTATTGCGGTGACAATGGCAATTGAGGGTGCAGGCACTAGCCATAGCCAGAGTGCTGGCAAGGTCCCACACAGGCAGATAGGCAGAGGTGCTCAGAGGAGGATTGCAGCTCATCATGCCCATGTTGCAAATGCCACAGCAGCAGTCACCAGACGCATGTTTCAGGTTGTCATGGGGGTACATGCACATAATGAACATAATACCAGACATATATGCCTGGTCGTGGATGAGTACGTCCCTGGTGTCCATGGTTTTATGAACTCACTGCAGCCATCTGTGAGCATACAGGGGTCATGGATAGATGGTGGGGGAAGACCTTGGCACTCCCTGACCGTGGAATATCTGTGCCTGAACATTTGGCAGACACTGTCCAGCAGTCATGTGACTGTAGGGCAGCACCACAATAATCTGAGGGTCTACGTGACTGTGATCCATCACATTACCATGCTGGCAGTACCACCATCACTACTGAAGTGGGTGTGCTATCCATGCCATGATGCAGCAGGCCATGGGCACGTGATCCTGGCCAGTCCCAACAGGGAAGCTGATCCAGCAGGCAGCAGTCACCAGTGGGGAGTAGTACTGCATCTGGACTCGGCCATGGTGGTGCCGGTGATACCCTCGGCAGGCCCAGTTCCCATGTCCATGTCCAGAGATGGTGAACTGTACACCCTGCCATGTATGGCCCACAGCTGTCCAAAATACCCCTGTGTAGGGTGCCCACATGGCGTGACTGTGTGCATACAAACACACACACATCACCATCAGAAAAGTCACCGCCCCACACACACACACACACACACACACACACACACACACACACACACACACACACACACACACCACCCCTGCACTGCCCATTTAGTGAGCACCCCCCAAACACACACACACATGATGTCAACTGTGTAGCCCAGCCTAGGCTTTTGGCAAACCCACACAACACCCTGTGCATATGATGATACCTGTGCCACATCTATGCCATCCATACCATCAATGCAGTGACATGCTTATATGGGTCTGATATGATGCTCAGAGTGACTTTAGTACAGTGTAGCTATTTATTGCTGTGTAAGGTGCTATTATCTGGCATTTGTAATGGGTACACATCAGAGTGTGTGTGTACCTTTTCAGCCATGATGCATTACTGGTGTTAGTAACACTAAGCAAATATGTTCTCACATGCTCTATTGTATTTGTGTTCCAGATGTCTGTGAGTGTCAGCAGGATGTGGCCCTGCAGACATAACCAACAAGGGATATGGCAGTGTAGCAACACATTGACCATGTCATTGTCGGGGTACGGCTGTATCTGCACACATTTCCCAGGTCTGTGTAACAGTTTTTGCATGTGACTCACAGATTATATGGCTGAAAGGTTGTATCTCAGTCTATGGTGGTTGATATCAGCTGTAGTATAGTGGACAATGACCAAAGACACAGTGAATACTTTTCACACACACACACACACACACACACACACACACACACACACACACACACACACACACACACACACATGCACATACAGGAATACAGTTGCCAGTGCTGTGTTCAGAGCCACTACCCATTAAATTGTGGTACCACACTGTTATACGGTTATTGCAGGTGGCACAGGACTACTAGTGTGATGAGTGTTACAAAGAACCTGTAAGATGAATAACATCATGTGGTCTTGTGGGGTATGGCGATGGTGGCTGTACTGAGTGTGTGACTACTCATAATAGTGTTGCATACAAGTCTACACACTTACAACCACTGCTATACACACCAATGCACACATACACTCACACACACGCACACACGCACACACACAAACACACACACACACACACACACACACACACACACACACACACACTCATACACACAGACATGCACACACACACACACACACACACACACACACACACACACACACACACACACACACACACACACACACACACACACACACACACACACACACACACACACACACACACACACACTTGCCAGTACTGACATTAGCAGGCCAACCTATCTTGTTATTGTACCATACTAGTCCGTACTGTTGCACAGGGCTTAGAGGATTGAAGAGTGTCTAAAGATACTACTACAGTTGATGTGAACAGTGGACCTCATACAGCAGACTTAGGACTGTGTACTGTGTGTACCATGGCATAAAATATGAATCCAAGCCCATCCAATGGATGTCATTCACACACCAACACACACAAGATACTCTTCTCTCACACACATTTGTCAGGACTGGGAAGAGATCCCCCATCTATCTATTTATTGTTACTGCATTGTTATGAATTATCACATGCACCACGTAGGTCATGGGGTGTCACTTTTCCAAAGGTACTTGTAAGGTGAGGGACATCAGCGGGCCTTGCAAATTATGACAATGGGGGATGTACTGGGTGAGGGAGGCCATAAAATACTGTAACCTACATATATACACACTTACACACAATAATACACACACACACACACACACACACACACACACACACACACACACACACACACACACACACACACTTGTCAGGACACATATTACAGCCCCTAGCTATGTAGTTATTGGTATTATAGTGTTATGCAATTACCGCACACACCACAGAGCTTATAGGTTGTGGAGTGTCCCAATGTACCTAAATAGTGAATAACATCTACAGCATTTGTAAGGTATGGCATTGGTAGTTGTACTGGGTGAGATGGGCCACACCGCACTCATCACATAGTCCCACTAATCCTACACCACCAAATTCCACACATAGAAACACAAAAACATTCACGGAGGCTCTCAATAATAATCTGCTCAAGCAACAGAGACCTCCAAAGCAGAAACACAAGCAACCTCCACCCCCCCAACACAACCCAAATGACACAGTCCACAGACTAAGTTTGCCACTCAACCACAGCCCATAAGGCAAAACAACGTACCCAACACACTAGTCATAGGTGACTCTATAGTCTGGCACACTGATGAATGCATTCTGATGATCATATGTTCCCAGGCTAACAGCACTAGACAACCCTGGGATGGTACCAGTAAGTTGACTGTGGGTATTACTGACAATTGCTTTCTGTTTGTGTTGAGCCATCACTGTAGTTGATGGCTGGATGTTACTTAAGGCTAGGGACATGTTACTGCATTTCTATGGGACTATGGGGGGGGGCACATCTGTACACAATACACAGTTGCAGAGACTGTGCTGATATTTGCTTAACATATCGGTCCCATTTAGCATAGTGGAGTGCCTTATCTTTGAGACTACAGGCATAACAGTATTGACCACAGGTTAGATTGTTCTGGCATAAACATTTGTAATTTTAGACTTTTTACCTTTCAGACCCATACTGCCACTGCCAGAACTGCTGTGATATCACTGTGTAAAAGTCTGTAGGTAGGAATTTCATGGATGTCGCCATGTGGGGGCCTTTGCCAGACATTTCTGTATGGTTTTCTAAAGTTGATCTGCTGGCTGAGGCTGGAGGGTGGGTATGGGACCTCCACTTTGACATCCATGCATGTGACTTATAACCCCCCCCCAGTTATTTGGCTCACCATATATACTGCAGTGGTATTTGTAAACTTGGGTGGTACTGCATGGTGTGGGTAGGCCATTACTAGGGATACAATTCCTGCTGTCCCACAGAGCTGTCAGTTGACTGCTGCTATCCCAGTTAGCCACCCCATTCCCTTGCATGCTTGATCAATACCATAGATATGCTATCAGAACATTCCACTCCATTCATTTATTTTGTTAAGGAGACTGATGTACCTTATGCCTGAGGCTGTTGTGAGGATGGTGCTTGAGGGCTGACTATATGTCAGATGCACGCAGTACACTGCCTATAAATGGTAAGGTATAGGTGGCGTGATGTTTGGCATCCATTTTACTGTGTGGGTGAGTCAGAGAGAGAGAGAGATCAGTCCCTTGGGCGCTACAGTGTCAGTGTATATGCTATGCATTGCCTCTTTGTCAAGGCCAGGGCATTCTGGGCACACCTCCATCTGCCTACAGGGGCAGGCTCAGGATGTTCCTCCTCCGAATTCCTCTGTGCTTGTGTAGAACTTGGCAATGGTGGGGGGCTGTGTTGCCCTTTCCAGTTTTGTTCCTGCTGCAGCTGTTTTCATAGAATCATATTGTGTATCATGCCACACACTATGAACATGTGTGGACATGTGGCTGGAGAGTACTGCAAGGCTCCACCAGATATGTCAAGGCAGTGGAACCATGACTTGAGCATCCTAAACACACACTCTATAATGATCCTGGTTTGTGCGTGTACCTCATTATGGCATTCTTGTGTGTGTGTGTGTGTGTGTGTGTGTGTGTGTGTGTGTGTGTGTGTGTGTGTGTGTGTGTGTGTGTGTGTGTGTGTGTGTGCATTTCTGATGAGTGTTATCATCCATGGCTGCAGTGCATAGCCAGCATCCCCCACCAGATGGCCATATGGGATGTCCCCAGTGGCAAACGCCTGGTACAGCTGTGATGAATGCCAGATGTGGGAGTCATGATAGCTACCAGGGCTGCCAGCACACACATTCATGATAATGCCCCGGGCCTCACACATGACCTGGCAGTTGATGGAGTAGAACCCCTTGTGGTTTAGGTAGACCTTACCCTGGTCACTGGGTGGTGCTTTGATGTGTATGTGCATGCAGTCTATGGCACCCAGTACCTCCGGGTATTCTGCTACATGGTGGAAGAGATGCATATTGCTGGTCCTCTCTTCATGGGGCTGAGGAAGTAAATGTGCTCAGTGGCATGTGATCACATGGCATCCAGGAACTGGTGGAGTATCCTGGATTCAGATGCCTGTGAGACCTCCATGATATCCCCAGTTGGACTTTGGAAAGTACCTGTAGCTAGTATTCTTAAGGCTACACATATCTTGGTAGCCACTGGGATGAGGTCCACTTGTTGATTCTGGGTCTGAGGCGAGGCTGGCACAGCTCAACAAGTTGTTGAAGTATGTCCCTGTCCACCCTGTAGCGCTCTACTATCTCCAGATCATGTAGCCCCTGGTAGGTTACCCTGGATCTGAACACACTTCTCCTCCTCCTCGGTCTAAGTTGGTTGTCAGCATTATCCTCCTCACCACCCTCAGTCTCTAGCACATACTGATAGATCAGAGCAGCAGCAGCCCCTAACATGTTTTGTTAGATTTGTCAGTTTAAAATTCCCCCAAATGTGTACACCAGTGGTGTAGAATTTGTTGGAAAACCAGACTGGAAGGTGTTTGCATAGTTTATAGTAGTGTGCTGGGCTGCTTCCTGTATAATGTGATTCTGATACATTCCACCTGCCAGCTATGGTAGTTCTCCTTGATTGCCTTCTTTCTACTGTTTCCCTTTCCCATTTCCTCCCCATTTAAGCCCTGATTCATACAGCGTATACCTGCTGCTCAATTGTAAACAATTCTGCCATTTCTGTTTTTATTTATTTATTTATTTATTTATTTTAAGGCCTGGTGCATGCTGCACACACCTGTTCAGCTAAAGTAAACACTTTTAAGAAGAAATGGTCCTCCCTGGACACGAACACTCTCTGCATTTCATGGAATAAGACATATAGCCTCAGACACACCTCCTTCCTTAGCTATGCTTAGCTAAGGGAAAACCAGGCCTCTGAGCTCTAATGTACTTACAGCAACCATGACACACACCCTTTTCATGTTAGCTGCTCCTCCTGTCTACACAGTGGTGTTAGAGCACCTACACGGTTAGGTGCAGTCTGACACTAAGAAGAAATTTGTGATTCATTATAAATCCCTTCATTTGCATACACCACTGCCTTACTCCATAGTTACCACACTTACACTGAGCCTTTTCCCTTAGCAACCACTATTCCCTGGTATTATTTTCATTCTGCATGCCATTGACTATAGTGGCAAAATCAACCAAACAAATGAAATCGTAACTCGATAACACAAAGGAAAATGCATAGCCAAGAACATGAACAGCTAGAAAAACTGATGTTTAATCCAAAGTTGCTGATTTAATCCAAAGTTAAGCACTTTCTTCCTTGTACAGATAACGGACTTCCTCAGAACAAATTTGAAAAATACATACATTTTCAACCTAAAACCCAGCCTTTTATAATGAGCAATCAATTAATACCTAATTAAACCTTAAAGAAATCTCATCCATTTGCATGCTAAAAACAAATACATAAACAAGTACATCATAAAGAATGTATCTGATAAGACAATATACATGCACAATGTTAAAAATTATAAAAATTAAAGCCATATATAATTAATGTCAGAATTAACCTAATATATGCTTCAATTTCAAGATACTTGAAATAGAAATTGCTTCATTAATTCCTGGAAAATTAGCTGCATCCAGTCGGAGTTGCCATCTCAACTCACAGATGTTCAAGTGGACATTCAAACATCTCCCCTGCGGATCCTTTGGCAAATGTTGAATAACCAAAAACTTGAAAATATGGTCATTATACTGATGTATATGTCTGGCCAGTGTATTAGTTTGTTTTTTATGTTTGATATCCAACAAATGTTCACAAATCCTATTTTTAAACGGTCTAAGTGTCTTTCCCACATAAAATATTGGGCATTTTGTGCACTTAGCCAAATACACCACTTTAGCAGTACCACAATTAAAATGCCCATGCAATCGCAAACGTTTTCCATTCAATTCAAATTTGTCACCAGTCTCCAATATGTCAGGACAAAAATTGCAATGTTGGCACCTAAAATTCCCTTTAACTGTACTTGTGCCCCCCATAATAATCATTCTTAGTCCACTCAAAAATATCCTTAAAAGATCTATCCCTTTTATAAATAACTAATGGTTTCCCCCTCACATTTTGAGCAATGTTAGCCTCAAATCGCAGTATGTCCCAATTGTTATAAATAACATCAACAATTCTTTGCACATCCTGATTATAACAAACAATAAATCCAACTTGACTCTTAAAATCAAAATTTTCTTTATTACCATTAACTTTGTCCTTTCCAAAGATCAAAATTGGTTTACAAAAACATTATTTCTCTTATCAATTACTTTCTGACCAATTTCACCCAATAAAGTGCCAGGATAACCCCTTGCTTTAAACATGTCCAGAATAAACTTGACCTCCTCTAAAAAAATTAAGTCTGAGCTGACCATCCTGGCTACCCTTACTAATTGTCCTTTAACTATGGACTTTTTTTGAAAAGAGGGGTGGGCACTAGTGTATTCCAAATATGAATTGGAGAAAGTCTGTTTTCTATGTATTCTTGAACTTAATCCCTTCCCTTCAGAAATGGATAAGTCAATCTCCAAATAGACAATGTTTTTGGTACTATGATGGTGTGTGAATTTTAAGAATTCAACATTATTGTTAATATACCCATAAAATTGCTCCAATTCACCTTCAGTACCTCTCCACAAAATGAACAAATTGTCCAAAAATCTAGTATAGTACAAAATGTTAATCATAAATGCACTGTTAAATACAAAATGTTGTTCCCAGTATGACATGATATAATTGACAAAGACTGGGGAGCATGCTGCCCCCATTGCAACCCCCATCCTTTGCCTATAGTATTGACCTTCAAAGCTCAAATAATTATTTTTAAGCACAACTTCCATAAGGGTGACATACACATTAATGGCATCCTGATCAAAAACACCGGTTCCTAATAATTGAGCCTCTAACCACAACAACCCTTCTTCATGTGGTATCACAGTAAACAAACTTATCACATCAATTGTGACCAGAACACTATTCTCATCAAGTTTTATTCTACCAACCTTATCCAGAAATTCCCACGAATCCTTACAAATGTATGGAAAGCTTTTTAAACCAATCTGTAACTTCTGATCTCAAAATTTCCCTATAAAACAAGTTTTTGAACGCTTTCCATCAACAATTGGTCTAAATTGTGGATTCATCAGCACTTTATATATTTTGGGAATATCAAATCTTCTTGGAATCATAGAAAATTTATTAACCATGTAAGCATGCTCATCCTCATTAATTTGGCCTTGGAATAACATGTCATCCATAAGTAGGTCAATTTTTCTGTACATTTATTTTTATTTTATTATTTTTTTTAATAATTTTTTAAAAATAAAAAAAAAATCCATAAGTAGGTCAATTTTTCTGTACATAACATGTATCTCATTTAATGAGCTCTCAACATAAGAACCATCCAACAAAAGGGAATTTATCCTTTCCAAATAATCCGTTTTATTCATTATTACAATGCCATTACTCTTGTCTGGTTTCATCAGGCATATACTGGTGTCCTGCAATAAATAAAAAAGCATAACCTCTTCCCTTTCTGTCAAGTTGAATGAGTCATTATAAAATTTAGATGCCAAAATTTTACGTATGTCTTTTTCACACTTATTTTCAAACAGCTTAATAATGTTATTCAATGGGGAGTTAAATACACTAGGTCTCCTTAGCACCCCATTATCGTGTGCCATACCATCAGATGAGTTAAACCAAACTCTAATGTTTAGTTTCCTCGTATAACATTTTAAATCAATGTGTGTCATCAACTTTTGCCCTTCTAAAGGGCACAAAGGTAAAACTTTTAGCTAAAAGGTCCACATGCTCGGTTTTAACTATCCTGTTAGAATAGTTATGCACTTTAAAATCATGTTATTTGTTAAATATAACACAGGGTTTCAAATCATTAACCAATCCTTCCACACTGCCCCAACCAACAATTTCAACATTACTCATATTATTTACTTTACATGCATTAGTCACATTGGTCCTCTCCACCAACTCACTGTTGGTAACCGCTGACAAACATGGAACCCTAATAGGAAAGTCAAGACAAAATTAGTAGCAGCAGTACTTACAGGAAATAAGAGCTCAAGAGCCAAATTCATTAATTCCTCTGCTGTCGGCTCTTGCTCCTCATATTGGTGTTGGTTTTAGGCCTTGCCCCCCTGCTTGTTGTAATCTCAGGAGTTTCTCGGTAAAAAAACAAGGCTGCTGCTCTTTTCCCTTGAGCATCTCAGAACGCCTAACGTTCTCCTCATTCAAGAGGGACTGCGTATGTTGCCTATTCCCTTTAGAAATGCCAACGTCATACGTAGACTTCTCCTTAGGGTCTGTATACTGATTGGACAAATCCTCCTCCGAACCAGTACTTCCTGCTGACATTGGATACATCCCCTCTGAGAGGCATACTCATTCAAATCTCTTTTAATTTTGTTTGATTTACGTGCAAAAATGGTGTTACAGGTGGTTGACACATTGGAAAACACATTGTTAAATGTAGTTTGATTTACACCGAACTGGATATCATTTTTAATGGCCTGGTTTAATTCATCTAAGTCCTTATCTGCTTTCTCCGCTGCTAACGTATTGGACTTTACCATCAGTCTCATCATCTGTAATCCCGTTTTGTCAAACAAACTATGCAATTCATTCAGTAACTCAGTGTCACCTTCAGCCCTGTTGGGAAATTTCCACAGTCTAAGCCCCCGAGGAACAATTTCCAAATCAATGTTTTTTTGCATGTATGAAATTTCCATTTGTTGTTTTTTATACGATTATAATTTCTTTTCAATTAGCCTAATTTTATCAGTTATAGAAGAATTTTCAGGTTAGGAAACATTACCTTGCCTTTTCTCATATCGGAAGGAAAAAGTATTATCTTTCCATTCATAATGCCCTCGTGCATTGCCATTCAACTCTTCAGTGCTAACGGATGTACTAGTAGGTGCACTTTTCCACTGCCTTTCGGCTACATTCAAATTACTAATAACAAGTGTTGGCTGGGTTAAGAATTAGCTGAGGCTACCAAACACCTCATTCTTACCTTGTTTTTCAGTCAAAGATTGTATTTGTGCTGTATGTGCAGCCAATTGTTGCTGTATTTGTTGCAAAAGTTCGAAAATATCACCGTTGGTAGTTCCTGCACTCTCCATCTCCTAGAATGCCAAACTCAACCAAACAAATGAAATTGTAACTTGATAATACAAAGGAAAATGTATAGCCAGGAACACAAACAGCTAGAAAAACTGATATTTAATCCAAAGTTGCTGATTTAATCGAAAGTTAAGCGCTTTCTTCCCTGTACAGATAAGGGACTTCCTCAGAACAAATTTGAAAAATACATAACATTTTCAACCTAAAACCCAGCCTTTTATAATGAGCAATCAATTAATACTTAATTAAACCTTAAATAAATCTCATCTATTTGCATGCTAAAAACAAATACATAAATAAGTACATCATAAAGAATGTATACAATATAAATGCACAATGTTAAAAATTATAAAAATTAAAACCATATATATTAAATGTCAGAATTAACCTAATATATGCTTCAATTTCAATATACTTGAAACCCTTATCTGTACAGGGAAGAAAGTGCTTAACTTTGGATTAAATCAGCAACTTTGGATTAAATATCAGTTTTTCCAGCTGTGTGTGTTCCTGGCTATAAATTTTCCTTTGTGTTATAGTGACAAAATGCAGATCTCTGTAAAAATGTAAACATTTTTTCCATTTTTTTTTTTTCGGCACAATACCATTTTGCACACCGCTGCCATATGCTTAAACAGCTGAGATCGGCCAAAAAAAAAATAAAGTTTTATTTTAAAAAAATAAAACTATTTTTCATGCCAGTGGCCATATATTTGGCCATTGGCATGCCTACTAAATATAATACATGCTTTCTTTCGAGCTGTCATGCCTCTGTTTTCTCATTTTCAGAAATGTATTCAGCTAGTAACTGAATACATTTCTGTAGGTTACACTATTCCTGCATGTTCACCTGCCTGCTTGCTGAATCACTAATTCACCTCATTTGCATGTTTTTTCAGCAGCAAATGAGATAATTAGCATAAGGCAGTGATGTCCATGCAGGAATAGTGTCAGAGTGCTCATGCACATCCTGGGAGCTCTATACTGAATCGTTCAGTGGACATATTAGTGCAGCAGCTCCTGCACTATTCCTGCATGTTGTGCAGGGCTTACTGAATACTGGGGAATGTGTTTATATTTTCCATCATTTTTGTTATTCTCTGTTTTTAGACATGTGCTTCTGAGCAGTATCCCACATTCCTCCTGTTCCTTGACATTGAACTCCATTCTGATATCCAGGAAATGTTAGAAATTAACTTTAAGGGCATATGAGAGGAAACCTTTCTCTGCCTACTCCTGGAAGAGACTATCCCCAGGATTCAAGAAGCTTGGTGCAAGGACAGTTTTAGCCTTGCGCCGAGCGTCCTCACTACAGATGGCGCAGTAATGCCATATGAATATGTATGAGGGCACGCCGCCACACCCTTGACGTGCACAGGAAATGTGTGCAAGTGCAGGGGGCATGTACAAGTGCTCTGCAGAGGCGTAACCATGCCCCGACACTTGCAAATCCTACTATGCCTACTAGTAGAGCCTGCCCCTAATAGTAAGTCAGTAACTCAGTGTCCGTGGATACAGAAATGTATGCTAAGCATACAAGAGTGTCCACGAACAGTGAAATAAAATTAAAGTAGAAAACACACAAGCACATAGTGGAATGTTGAGCCCTGTCCCTTGAACTTTCACAATTAGATTCCCTGTGTCCCTATTATACATTTGAATTGCTGCAATATCGAAGGTGTAAGCAAAGTGTAGCATGTCTGCGCGTTGCTGCCCTCCGCCAGGCATAGCTTACACATCATATTCATTCAAATAGAGAAAAACATGCAGAATCAATGTAAATGTCAAATGTGTAGTGTTTAGTGAATCTGCCTAACAAACAGGCATTCACAGTTCGAGCCCAACAATAGCACATATCATTTTCCATGTGGAATGAATGTCGTTTTGCCGTAAAACCGACATAAGAGTATCGCATAAGATATTTAACTTAAATATCATTCAAGCAAAGTGGCACTGTCATAATGAATAAGGTACTAGTAAGCAGGTGTTAGCATGAATAAGCAGCAGTAAACACATATAAGTACCAGTAAGCAAGTCTGAGTGCACTTGCATGTGTCTAAGCAGTGCCCAGCATAGGAAATGTATATAAGTATATACAGATATATAATATATATACATATATATATATATATATATATATATATATATATATATATATATATATATATATATATATATATATATATATATATATATATATATATATATATATATATATATATATATATATATATATATATATATATATATATATATATATATATATATATATATATATATATATATATATATATATATATATATATATATATATATATATGAAGAAAGAACGACGTAACAATAAAGCATACAAAAGGAATAAGAAGGGAATCAACAGCAACCCCAGTATTATATAGTGCTGTCAGTGTATGTCATATCCAGCTGGGCAGGAGTGAGCAAAGCACTGCTACTCACACCACAGGCAGGATATTACCAGTGGGAGTAACATTGTTGATTTGCTAAGTCTACTTTACACACAGACCATTTGACCAATCAACCATTACACAAGCAAGGGCAGGTATGTTCAAGGACTAAATGGTGGGAGAGCCTGAGAATACATGCATTGAGACAACATACATTTAGGGCTCCTAACACTCGGGAGAGGGCAATGTGTGGAGGTGTGTCATGACTGTGATAACAAGTGGACAATGGATGGTATGCGTGTATAACACGGGTGGGATGGAGGAACTGTGGGTATGAAATTATGGAGCCAGGCGTGCCAGGGTTGGATGGGCTGGTTCTAATTGGACCGCCCCATGGAGGTCAGCGAGTTCGTTATAAGTATATATGCATACACACATGCAGACATCAATATGTAGAAATACATTCTCTGTAACACATTCATTCCATTTGCTGACATAAATAACATGAATGTGCCCTTACAAACCTCAACAGCAGATAGAATAATAGGTTGTGCAGAAGAGGGATAGGACGAAACTGCTAAAACGCAGAAGTGTGTACAATGTCTGAAGTCAGTGCTGTGCTAAAATAATCAAATGTGAGGACTTTCCCACACATGGAATCATTCCTGTGATCTGCCTGCTATGGCAACACCAATTATTAAACTGGTCTATTTGTAAAAGAAATACGCCAAACACATACATAATTAGGCTCTCATGTGTAATGTGTGCATTACCACATAGTCATACTTATTAATTTATTGTAGTGTCATGTTAACTGGGGATGGCCATGGTGGTGCAGTGGTTAGCGTTGCCACCTCACAGCAAGAGGTTCTCCAGTTTGATTCTCAGCTGGGGTGCTTTCTGTGCAGAGTCTGCATGTCCTCCCTGTGGTCACATGGGTTTCCTCCGGGTGCTCCAGTTTCCTCCCACATCCCAAAGACATGCAGTAGGTGGATTGGACACTCTAAATTGGTCCTAGGTGTGAGTATGTGCATGTGTGTGCCTTCTGTGGAAGTTTGGGCACTGGGCTGGCAACTCAACACTGTAAAACTCCACTGCCAATCATGAGCAGACAGATGATCTGCTGTGGTGACCCCTAACTGGGAAAAGCCAAAAGAAGAAGTGTCATGTTAACGGGAGTAAGGATGTAATGAAGCATAGAGTCTAATCTTGACATAAACACATGCGTGTGGGACAACCCAAAAATTGCAAATAGTTTTCTTTTGGTCACTCATGTCACCAATGTTTGTGGATAAAACATTTGGGAGTTCTGAGGATACGTGGAGTGAGTCAACCGATGGGATGAGCCTATAGGAGTAGGGAGTGACCAATGTGTAGTGGTGTGAATACACCGCGAATCCGACTGGAGAATGGATGACTGCAGTGTTAGGGAGGTGTTGGGGTGTGTGTTGGGGAACCAGGAGCCATGGGTATATGGGTATATATGCAAATGAAGCAGCACAGCAATAGTCTATTGGTTAGAGCAACCGCATCACATGCCATTTACCATTGGTAATCTGTACATGAACATATTGCAACATCTGTCCGCTGTATAACCTGCAAAATATCAATTAAAAGTTAACTGGAGTGAAGTGTCAATGTCATAATGAATAAGGCACTAGTAAGCAGGTTCAAGCATATATAAACACCAGTAAGCATGTGTAAGTTCGTTTGCGTGGGGTATGCACTGCTCTGCAGACACACACACACACACACACACACACACACACACATATATATATATATATATATATATATATATATATATATATATATAAGGTTGCAGACATATACTTATACGTATATATATATATATATATATATATATATATATATATACATGTGTGTGTGCGTGTGTGTGTGTGTGTGTGTGTGTGTGTGTGTGTGTGTGTGTGTGTGTGTGTGTGTGTGTGTGTGTGTGTGTGTGCATAGATATACACAGATATACAGCTATGATAGGAAACAGCACACAAGAATGACATATGTTCACAGGCTATGCCAATGAAAGTGAGGAGCCCAAGCAAGAAACATGAAACACGCAACATGACCTTCCACCCTCCCCCCACCAGCCGGACATGGGAAACATAAATGCAAACAATGTAAAGAGTCCACTGCTCACAAAACCACAAGCAGGATACAACCGGGGGCTACACAATGCACCCATGAATTCTAATCTTGGAACTCAGACAGGAGCATCCCTTGCAGGACACCCAAAAAATTGCCAAGACCAACAAAAGGTGATAGACCGAAGATTCTGGCTGGGGTATATACATACTCAGAATACAAGGGTGGGAAACCCTGATGACCCATGGGCCGAGACAATTGTATGAAATAGGTTCCGTGAAGTGGAGAGTGGGCAGCGTGTAGTGGTGTGTCCAGAACAGACTAGGACCAAGAGTAAGGATGGTTGCTGTTGAGGTGGTGTGAGTGGGGGATCTATGGGTAGCTACTTATGGGTCTAGGTGTGCAGGTGGTGGCTGATGTGTGCCTATATGGATAGCCCTAGGGATGTAAGCAAATGTGTTCACTGGGCAGAGGTGTCACCCAACGAGCAGCCCCACCCACTACGAGTCCCACTGCAGCAAAGTGTAATCTATATGGCAAGGAACGGAATAACCAGATGTAGATTTATATATGTAGAGGTATGTGTGTGTATATCTACCCATAGCGACATAGAGATAAGCCTCTCCCATTCCGTAGTCCAAATGTAAACATACAGAGACAGAATACAGATACATACCTACATATAAATATTTTCATATGCAGAACCCATAGATCCATATGTTGCGAGATATATATATATATATATATATATATATATATATATATATATATATATATATATATATATATATATATACACACAGCAAAATATAAATATACTTATATGTATACATATACAGATATATCTGTATATAGTAATGTAAAAAGATATATATATGTGACTGTAAATATACACATGTATGTAGCTAGGATATGATACAGCAGTTACGAGTTACATATGTTCACAGACCGTGCATATGGGGGTGAGGGGTCCAATAAGCAAACGTGTAACACATAGCATCAACCCCCCCACCTCCCCAGCTAGGCTGGTGAGACATACAGACACACAATAAAGGTAAACACACCACTACTTCCCAGACCACCGGCAGGATACTACCAGTGGGAGAGACCTGTTAGGTCTAATCTTGAAACATAGACATCAATGTCTCTTGTGGGACACCAAAAATTGATGATCATCAGAAGCAGTCCCAGTAATGACTTATCAATCCAGGCTATAGATGTACATGGGCCAGTAGGTTGTGCAAGCCTGATAACCCATGGGTCGACACAATGTACGACATGTGTCCTGACATGGGGAGAGTGGGCAGTGTGTAGTGGTGTGTTTATACCCCACCTGCACCCACAGTAAGGATGAGTGCTGTAGAGAAGTGGCAGGTGGGGGAACTATGGGTATGCAATTATGGGGCTAGGCTTGCAGGTGTTGGCTGGCGCAGTCAGATTAGGACCATCCCGAGAATGTAAGTAATATTCCGAAATGGGCATAGCTGATGCCCATACCTCTCAACCCCTAAGAGCACATCCACTGGACAGGACATAAACCATTGGGGGAACAAATAGGGACCATGCCTCTGAACTGTCCCTGATTTCCAGGGACCTCCCTGATTTCGAATCAATTTCTAACTCTGTCCCATGTAATCCCTCCTAAAACTAGTAACATTTTGAGGAAAGGTGATGAATTACACATAATGAATAATGACAAAAATTAAGAGTTATAAACATCATTTACCTCAGAAAATGTGTATGAATTAATATGCTCTGAGTCTGTCAATGTGTCAGGTTAATAGCACCAATAATTTAAATGTGTCCCTGATGTTGTTATGCCGTGTCCCTGATTCAGTTGATATTTTTCCCCAATCGTATGAGAGGTCTGATAGGGACAGAAAGCACATATTCCACTGACAATCTTAGAAAGATGATAGAATATTAGGTACGCAGTAGCATAACTCGGCTGAAGGATGTGGGTTCCAAAACCCAATTACTTGTTTGTATTGAAGTGTGTCAGTTCCCATGTATTAGCCAGACAGGTGCAGATTGTAAGAGGAACACACCAATAATATGAATCAAACTCTGGACAAGCCACGGATTCTGTACAGTCCAACAACATGCTGTTGCCTAATGGGCAGCCATTCCCGATACTGTAGGCATGTAATCCAATGTAATAGGCATCACAAAGTAATATCGTAGTCCTCACTCCCACCCAGGGATGTGAGTGTCAGATGCAAACATGAAATGCATTGCATTTGCAAGTGCGGGAGCAAGCGGGTGCAAGCCTGTTTGGCAGCCAGTATGCGAGTATTACACAGGTAAAGCAATGTAGAGGCTAACTGAGTGTAAGAAACTGTAACCGAAGGTTAGCATTGCTTAGCACCGCGCAAACCCACCCACATCTGCTCACAATTGTTTTAATGTGCCTTAATCACTCCGTATCCAATGGCCTTGTTCTGCCCAGCAACAAAATAAATGGCCTCTGCATGCTCAAAAACAGGACCCTGCACTCACAGCTATTGTGATTTACCACTTAGCCATGGCAGATATACAGACATCGGACATTATCACAAACATATCATCCAGCGCAGTCATTCAACAGTATAGGAAATGTATTCCATTATGTAGATGTATGTGTGAGTGTTTATGTCTAGATATAAATACATACATATATATATATATATATATATATATATATATATATATATATATATATAGATATATCAGGAACATCCCATGTGACAACAAAGCATTACAAAGGAATGAAAAGAGAAACACCAGCAATGCCTGTATTATGTAGTGGTGTCCTATGTAATATCAAGACTCTCTCAGACAGACATGTGTCATTCATACACGCAAACATTTGTACATTGGCCATATACATTACTCTGTGCATGTTATTTACCTTAACACAACAGTTCCCATCCAATCATTATGTGAGAACAGTACTCTTGCAAGGTACTGTGTGCGACATCATCATCATGATAAAGGTAAATGGGGTAACCATGAAGGGACCGGTAGTGTTGTGTGTACAGCAGGGTCGTCCACATCATGTGTACCTGGAACATTTAGGATTCATGTGCATACTAGGATCGTGCGCCCGAGAGACAGGGTTGAGGACAACTGGAGTATGTTGTGATGCATATTAAAAGGGTTACATGTGTCCAGTGGACACGTGTGTGAAATGGACAGCTTTATATGGGGCAAATGTTGTTCTAGGAACCGAATGGCCTTTTGTTTCTGTAGGGTGAGAGTGGGATGTGGGGGAAGGAGAGTAGGTATGCTCATGGAGGATAGGTAAGGTAGGGTGACAGCAAGACAGCATACAGGGTCAGTATATGACACATGTGGGGGGATACACCTCAGACGGGGAGGGGTGTTCGGCAGGCACAAGCCCATGAGCCCCCAGATGGAAACAGTAGGACGGAGGTCCCCAGCCATGGGCAGCTACCACTGCACCAAAACAGCTGCAAAGGTGTCAGTTCTGGGGGCTGTCTAGGAGGGGCAGCCTCACCCTGTAAATGTGACACTCTGCTCTTGAGCTGGAGTATCTGGCCTTGAAACCCCCTATTGAGCCACCTGCCCACCACGTCAGGGACAGTACGACAGCAGACATGTTCCTGTCTGAACCTGCTCCCGGGGGAGACAAGCCCCATCCTCAGTGGTGGTACCACCAGAAGGTGGTGCAGAGCCAACAGAGGTGGAGGTCCAAGGCTGGGCCCCAGATGTGCTGGTGCCTGGTGACATGGCCAAACTGAAGTGGGACAGGAGGTTCTGCGGGACCTCCAAACCCATACAACCTATGGTGTTGCAGTTTAAGCACAGATATGGCTTAGTAATAGTCAATAGCATTCAGGAGTACTTATGAGAACATGCATAGATATGACCATCAACCCAACACAACAGATGGTATACATTTGCAGAGGGAGCACAACACATGCATTTATACTGCATGACATCTGTACTAAGTGTAGGTGACTTGCGGCAGCAACTATGAACAGTGGCCCATTACTGGCATGTCACTGAGAACCCCATACAGTGTCTGTCATACCACTGTTTCATGTGACAAATCGGTCCATGCAGGGCACATGTGTAAGGCATTGTATGGCCTCTGTAGATCACATCTGATGGCACCACATATGTTGCAGGCATCCAGTGGGAAACATAGTGAAAGCACATTGTCCACAATTATGTGCCTATTGTACTACTGTACAGGGTGCCATGCACTCTGCAGCCCACTGCAATCACACCATGCCTACTATCTGTCATCAATGTACTTGCTGCAGTCCTCACACTATGCTCTTGCAGTTCACAGATGTGTGTTCAGTGAGTAACACAGGAAACAAATGGCTCCACACACTGACCAGTCCACAGCTGGCCCTACAGATGGGGGTCCCTCACAAACAGAGCACTGTCTCGTCAGTTGTAAAACATGCAGAATAGCCATTACCACACACAACTTGTTACACAGGCAGTTGTCTCAATCAAACATAGCTACACTTACATGCTGTAGTCATGTCTGGCACATCACCTTCCTGTCTTTAGGCTATTTCCCACTGTGTATGTTGCTTGAGGAACATCCAGATATCATATGTGATGCCGTTCACCAAATACCAGATTGAGGTACCACTCACAGCGACTGTCATGGGCAAACACCAACATGATGTTCCAAGATATTGTACTGTGTTTTTCATGCAAATGGCTATGGGAACATCATCACAGATGTTCCACATCTAATCAGCTAGAGGAGGACTGCAATAGGTGCAGAGGCCATCACCTGATCATGACCATCACTTACAAAACACAAGCTGCCGCTGATCAGGTGTACACCTCCACATCCACCAGAGAGTGTGTGGGATGGACAGACAGAGGCAAAGTACATCAGAGAAGGGCTTGGAGACTAAAACCTAAGCATCATCTGTCACATACCTACCACTACAGGGGTTCAACCCCCTGACTGACTAGTCATTACTATTACAAGTGCATGCAGTTACTCCATGTGCCACAAAGCTGACATATTGGTGTGCTGTAAGAACATATATGTGTGTTGGTGAGCGACATCTGCAACAAAGATATAGTAGACATACATTAGGTGTAGCACACATGGCTGTCCACATGAACGGATGTCATTGTCAACACAACCACACTCTCTAATGGACTCACATTGACACTCTTTGCCAGGCCCACAAATACACTTCCAAACTACTTAGTTTGCCACACTGCAGTAATGCACAGGTACTACATGCACCACAGGGGATATCCGGTAGTTCTATGGGCTAGGGCATGTGAATGTGTTTGACATCTGTTGGTATGCCAATGGAAGTTATACTGGGAGTGGCTGTGGTTGGAAGCATCATACCTCACATGCAGACACAAGGTGCCAGTACTGACATGCATGTGTGCATTGCTTCATTTGTATGCAGTGGTTGGCTGTGTAAGATGGCTGTACAAGGCTGGGTGAGGGGTAATCCTTGGCATCACACCACCCACCAATGGTGTGCAGTGTAGTACAGGGGTGTAGTGTCTGCAATGTCCCACACAGATGGGTATTGTATAAACTTTCCTGACATCCTGGTTACCATTGTGTATGGCCATAGCTTTGCAATGCATGCCATGTCTGTATTTGAAAGTCTTTGACATGGAAATTGCCTGGGATGTGCATGTCCCACAATAATGTACACTGACATGTACAGGTGTACCTGGTTTAGCTGGCACATGCTGTGTACACAGACTGTTATCCTCCGATATGCCAATACTGGCCTGGTGGGGCAGGACCTGCTTATAGTCAGCAGATTGACCCTGCATCTGCACTCATAGCATGATACAGGTATTCCCTGGTGTCAGTGGCATCGGTCCATGCAGGATACATGTGTAAGGCATTGTATGGCCTCTGTGGATCACATCTGATGGCACCACATATGTTGCAGGCATCCAGTGGGAAACATAGTGAAGGCACATGGTCCACAATTATGTGCCTATTGTACTACTGTACAGGGTGCCATGCCCTCTGCAGCCCACTGCAATCACACCATTCCTACTATCTGTAATCAATGTGCAAGGTACTAGCAACATAGCAGGATATTCTAAGCAGGTGTGTTTGTGTTTGACACATGGGTTCAGGATGCATTCCGGGTAATAGTAGAGTTGCATACGTTGTTCACCAGGCCTTTTAGTCAGATGTAGGGGTATGGCTTGCCAACACAGTCCCTTGGCTGACTGACATCTGTACTCCTTGTGAGCTGGACATTGTGACATATAAGATGGACACCATATAGGAAAACCACAAAATCTGCTTCCCAACACGTCCAGTGGTTAGACACTCACAGCCACCTCCACACAGGCTCTGACAGTCAAACACATACACACCTGCCATGTCTTGGAATAGAACCCCTACCTAACTAGTGTATCACACTGTAGCATTATGCAGTTACAGCATGCGCTACTGAGATTACTGGGTTATAGCAGTCCCAGAGGTGTATGTCTAGGTGGGTGACATCACCAGGATTGCCTAAGGTGGTCATGTGAATTGTAAAGAGTGTGCATACTCTAAAAGGCATTGTTACTTTCTCAAGTAGACAGACAGACACACACAGTTGGTCTATCTTGGAATTGAGCCCCTACCTAACTAGTTTATCACACTACAGCAATACGCAGTTACAGCACTCGCTACAGAGAATACTGGGTTACAGCACTCCTAGAGGTGTATTCCTAGGTGGGTGACATCAGCAGAAATGCCAAAGGTGGTCATGTGAATTGTAAAGAGTGTGCATACTCTAAAAAGCATTGTTATTGTTTCAGGCAGACAGAGACACACACACAGTTGGCCTCTTTTGAAATGAAACCCCTAACTGATTAGTTTATTACACCACAGCAATACACAGTTACAGCATGAGCTACAGAGAATACTGGGTTACAGCTGTCCTAGAGGTGTATTTCTAGGTGGGTGACATCAGCAGGATTGCCAAAGGTGGTCATGTGGGTTGTAAAGAGTGTGCCTACTCTAAAAGCATTGTTTCTTTCACAGGCAGGCAGACACACACACACACCCACACACACAGTTGACCTGTCTGGGATTAGAACACCTACCAAACTAGTTTAACACACTACAGAATTATGCAGTTATAGCATTGCCATGGAGATTACTAGGTTACAGCAGTCCCAGAGGTGTATTCATAGGTGGGTGACAGCAGCAGAATTGCCAAAGAAGGGCATTCCAAGTGTACTGTGGGTTGTACGTCTGTTACCTGCATGTACTCGCTGCTTACTGTCATGAATACACATTTACACCTACTTACAACTGTCTTATGCAATCCTAATTAACAATATTAATAAGGCTTGCAGGTCTTGAACCCTGGACCATGCAGACTGAGGTCACTGGATGTACCACTAAGCCATGTGGGTTGTACACACTTTACATGGAGTCTATAATGCACATCCTACTACAGGTATTCCACAGTACTGAAAACAAATGGGACAGTCCCTTTGTGTACATATGTACAGTACCCTTGAATGTACTGTACTCTGTGAAACAACAAAGACAAGTCTACATCTGTACAACTGTCATAACTACACACACACACACACACACACATATATATATATATATATATATATATATATATATATATATATATACACACACACACATACACCTACGGGATGTGTACACACACATATATATACATACAAATACACAGACACAGCCATAGCTCTCTATATACATATATATACACATACACACATCTGAACACCCTTTGTGACACAGAAGGGTTCCAAAGGAACTGACGTGTACACAAAACAGAGGCATCTCTTGTGTTATAGCAATTAAATCATAAGCAGTTCACCAGAGAAGGGATAGTTGTTGTGTATGTGGAGTTTGGGGTGGGGAGTGATGGCTAATGTAATCTACCCCAGGGATTGTGAAGTTAGGGTCGGGGAATGATGGTATGGACCTACACCCCAGTGACCACTTCTGTGTCACTGCTCGAAAGTGGCACAGGAAAATAACATACTCAACTGTAGTCATGCTTGACTGTGTATTCTTTACCATTCCTAACTATGTAATACTTTGTAGACACCGGTCACCACAAATGGCTACCATGGTGTGCTAAAAGACATTACACATGTGTATGCCTGGCTACAGGGTAGTCACACACAAACACGCACACACTTGCCAGTATTGTGCATACACATCTTGCCTATGTAAAGGTAACTAGTACAGTGGCATGCAGTTGGGGTATGTGCCACAGAACACATACAATTACACTTGCTGATTCCACGTCTGAGCTGGGTGACATCACAGGACCAATTACTTGCAGTGGGGTGGGGGGAAGAGAGAGGTTTAGCAGTTGACAAGAAAAAAGGCCAGTGCAAAAGGAGGTATCTCTTTGGAATGCAGAAAAACCCACTGACATAACAGGATGCAGACACAAATACACACACACAACCACACTCAGCCATTTGCTGACACACACCCTCAGGCATTTGCTGACACACACACACTCAGGCATTTGCTGTCACACCCACAAACAGTTGTCAGTGGTGGGATCAGAACTCCTGCCTATCTAAAGATCACTATTACAGTACTACGCAGTTACAAGATGCATCACAGAGATTACACATTCCAAGGCAGTCAGACTGCCCTTCTACAATTGTGGACATCAACAAGGAGACTGACAGTCACGAAGTACATAGCTGTAGACCTGTGTGTTTAAAGTAGGTCTCCATTACAACCTGTATGAACAAACAAAACACATCATCCACAGGTAGGCCTGAGATGTATAGTTGTAGCACAACAGGAACCTGAATTGGAGTATGGCCATCTGCGGAATGGACAACTACTATCACTATACAGGGTTACAGTGGGCATGCTCATGCACTTAGTAGCAGAGGGCCGTTTGGGATGCACTTTGACTACAACTACACAAGGTTATACTGGGCATAGTCATGCACTTAGTAACAAAGTGCTTGTTGGATGCACTGACTCAAATTACACAAGGTGGCAGTGGGTATGCTCATACACTTAGTAGCACAGGGCTGTTTGAGATGCACTCCGATTCTAGCTACTGAAGGCCACAGTGTGCATGCTCAAACACTTACATGTACAGAACATGTTGTAATGGACTCCTATGGTAAACACACAGGTTTACAGCTAGGTACATCTTACCTGTCAGTATATATGCACATCATACTGGTTTACTACCTGATACCTGTATGTGGCCCGTAAATTATATATCTGTGTCTGTGCTGTGTGATACACATGCATACATGTACATAAAGTACTGACATATATATGTTACTTATATACATTCATGCATGTGTGGACGTGACAGACAATAGCTTACTTGGGTCACACAGGCAGATGCTACCTACAGCATGTGTCACACACCTTTCTGCCCTGAAAGGCATACATTGATAGCAGGTTGTGGACAGTGGCATTATACGTGGAACAGTGACATGTGCAAGCATAATGTGTGAGCCACCTTGTGCAATGGTACTGAGGTGCAGGTGTCAAGATGACCTCTCCTGGCTGTGTTAGTAGATGTCATTATTAGTAGGACTGCTACCCTAAGTATATTTCACATTGGTCATATACACAAGTTCTGCCACTGTCCGTCACCTTACATGAGGCATTTGCTACCAAGCACATTAATGCCACGTGCAGTGATGTCATGGTATGGGTGGCAACTGCTAGACCAAAACAATGAACCAATGTCCTGCTGTTACTATGAGGTTGCCCATTGTCTGTCATTCTGGGCTGTCATGACCGAATGACGAGCCTTCAACACAGAGCACATGCATCCATGTTTCACGTGTGTGTGTATAATACCTAGGTCGCATTTACCATTTAAACTGCATTCTAAGGCAAATGTCCTACACACTGAAGTAATACCCTGACACCTACATGCCAATTGCATTGGATGCTTATGCTAACCAGTGCTAGATGTGTGGCTTTAGTAATCCATTTGCTCAATTTAGAACCTACAATGGGGAATACTGACATCTGTGCAGTGAGGAACACCTGGCTGAAGGCTCTGTAGTGCACAATTGCACTACCACCATATAACTCACATCCAGACATGTGGGCCATAACAGTGGTATGAACCATTCCAGGTGGTGGTGTACACATATTCATAAAGGCTCCTCACATGTAAAGACCACTACTCTGACATAACACATCACAGATGAGTCAGGTACAGGTGACAGTGGCAAATGCTGCATTCTAGGTTGTATCCTCATATACATCCTCCACCTTGTTCCCAGACTACCAACACACATCCATATGTGGTATGACATGGTATGACATAGTATGGTAGACCACCAGATAAACCTCGATTTTTGGACTGTACCTAGGCCTACATCAACTGTGCAAAGTACCCATGTACAGACACAGCTGCATAATGTGTTATGCAATGCAATAATACCACTGTTTGTAACCAGCTCAGTTGTACACATACCAGGGTCCCTCAGATGTTTTCAGCATTAACACGGTCGACTGTTGCTGTACACCAGTAAACAACACCCTCATGGTTGGATATGACCTAACTGTACCTACCCTGGATATGTACATTGCACACTCATACAACATAAATTACATTACCATAGCTTTTGTTTTCCTTTCTACATACAGGTGGCTACAGTCATTACACACATGCACATGGCAGATAGCATGCTAACAGTAAATAAGGTTTGATATCTATGTTGACAGGGGTAATATCCCCTCTCTACTGGTCACCCATGACACCTATCAGATCATACAACACCCCATGTGGCATGTAGACATGTCCACCTAATGCAATTCTAACAAACATATCCAAAGAACAGGACCATAGGACCTACACAAGGCCTGTATTGACAGACTCAGGGAAATCCAGCTCTGCTCTGTATGTTCCTGAGTAGTCACAGGTGATATGTTCATGACATGTACAGCCATGTGTGGCCACAGCTCTTACATATACCCCATGTCACCAACTGCAAGCCATGCATGCTGTGTGCTGTCTGGACATTAGTCTTAGTACCACAATAGCCAGTACATGCTGGGGTGAGATGTTTACAAGCCACAAACCTTGCACATGCTTGAATGAGTGTACTGCCTAGCTTTAACAGAGCATGTTGCTGGTACTCTTCCAGTACACATGAGGTGTGTGTGGCAAATATGATGTGCTCACTGTTGTCCATTACAGTGCCCTGGCTTCACTATGACACTGTCAAGTAACAGTTTGTAGGAGCATGACATGGAATAATGCTGTGTGTGTCACACTGATATGTGCTGTTGTAATATATGTACACTTGGCTACTCAGTGAAAGTGGTGGTGTCCTACCAGTACATGAATACAACATCCATTATTGTGTAATGCTTGGCTATGTTTCACACATGGCGTGGGGAAGGTGTGGAATGTATCCTCTTGACCTGCTAGTGCGTGTACTGATGTAGACCGCATATGTTTATATGTATTGCTGTTTGTGTAGATTCCATGGGTGTGCAGTGTCTGATGTCTGAAGGTGACTGTTGTCTTAGTACATCATGCTGTTGCAATACAGCCTCAACATTGCCAACTGTATATGGTGATATGCTCTAAGTACAGTAAGCCATACATGAGGTATGGACAGATGTTTGGACATGACTACTAAGTGGTGGGGCTTCTTTGCAGATGAATGATTACTGAGGACAGCTCACTGGTGTGTTACAACCAGTCCTACAATAACCTGTGTACCTGCTAAGGTCAGGTTTTGTTAATTGAAGTGGAAGATAGACAATGTTGAATGCTGTAAGGGTGACACTGAAGGCAAACCTCATCACACCTGTAACAGTAATACTTCCCCTGTCCATATATTGTGCATATATCAGCACAGTTGTCAGAGGAAAGAGTCAGTAAGTATTGTACCAGATGCGATAGTGCTGTACTTCTGTATTACCTATTATGGGATAGGCAGGTGTTTGATTCACAGTACTGGCACATGAGGGTGTGTGTGTCCATATATGTCACATATGGTTGGGAATACATTACACATGTTATCACTCTCCTGAAGACTGTTGTTGACACCAGTACAGAGAGAAGTGTAGAAATAAACGCATAGGTAGGTGTTTAAACCTCACATATGTAAAGTGTCTGTATGTGTGTGACATAGGTGTATATCTTTCTGAATGCCAGCGTGTGTGTGTGTGTGTGTGTGTGTGTGTGTGTGTGTGTGTGTGTGTGTGTGTGTGTGTGTGTGTGTGTGTGTGTGTGTGTGTGTGTGTGTGTGTGTGTGCGTGTGCGTGTGTGTGCATGTGTGTGCATGTGTGTGTGTGGCTGTCCGTGTGTATGGCTGTCTGGTTCCTGGAGTGAGGCTGTATTTTACCATAGTGAAATGTTAATGCCCCTTCCCCCCATCCACTCAATGCAATCTAGCATCCCTCTTGATATCATCAATCGTAGACGGGCATACTAACTGACCGTTAACATGTACACCCTGGGGTGTGACCTGTTATTACATAGCCTACTGATGGACCCCCCCTCCTCACATACACTCACTGCACTGTAGTATCCCTGTTGATGTCCTTGATCTTAGGCTGTTCCAACTACCTGTATTGTGTAATCTCTGTGGTGCGTCTTGTAATTGTGTAGTACTATAATGATGATATGCACATAGGCAGGGGTTCTCATCCAAACACTGACAACTGTGTGTGTAAATCCCTGAGTGTGTGAGTGTGTCTGTGTTTGCATGCTGTCATGGCAGTGGGTATTACTGCTTCCCAATGAGAAGCCATTATCTCCACTGGCCTTTACCCTTGTCATCCAGCATACCACTCCTTTACCCACTCCGCGCTCCAGGTAACCTTACCTGTGATGTCACCCACTATGGATGTGACGGCTCTAAACACAGTAGCTTACTACACAGCTATCATGCTCTTGGATCATTAGAACAGTAAACATAATTGAAACATGGGAGAATATAACTGTGATGTGAAAGCTACAAAGTGCATGCAGGCATTGTCATACTGACCTGTGGGTAGTCAACATGTACATATGGCACTCCCGCAAACACCAACATCCCCCAGCACATGCAACTAAACCTGAAAGAGGAAGGCAGAACGTCAAGATCAACATGCTGTTAGCATTGCTACACATGATAAACACTGTCAAACATACAAAATGCATTCTAAAACTGCAATACATGGTATGTATGCTGCCTGTCAATACTACTCAACACTATTAATCTACAATTGTCTAACTAGTATGTTCATCCTGTGCATCAGACCATATGAACATGTCCCTGCACCGATGGTGTGGATGACAGGGATGTGGCACAGGCATCATCATATGCACAGGGTGATAATGTTTTGCCAGAGGCCTAGGCTGTGCCATTGGATGATATCATGTGTGTGTGCTAGGGCCTGTGATATCATTGGACGTGTGTGGATGTTATGCGTGTGTGTTGAGGTGCCCTACATTTGCTTCCAATGTGTGTGCATGCATGCAAACAGGTCTGGCATGTGGCTGGCCTACACAAGGGTAATATTGACAGCTGCAGACAGTACAAGGCAGGTTTCACAGTTCACTTTGTCCAGCCATGGCCAAGTGACCTGCACCTGCCAGGGGTTGCACGGGCACTACCAGGCAGATGTCCAGATTGGGTACCGTCTGATGACACATATCCACTGGAATTGTGTCCCTGTTGGGACCATCCAGGACCACGTGCACATGGACTGCTGTGATCTGGGGTGGACTGCACAGCACCAGCTGCACTGCTGCTGCTACCACTATGGGAGCGGCCATGTGCAGTAGCATGTTCACATAGACCTTCAACAGGTGATGTAGCTGACCTATGTCCACGTACCCGATGCCTCACTCCCACCAGATGTTCCAGCACAGACATTCCATGCTTGAGGATTGATATGCCACGGTCAAGGACTCCCACCATGTCACCCAATTGTCTATCCAAAACATCTGCAAGATGATGGTGAGCATTTGCAAGTGCCTGGATGTTGTTAGTTAATGAATGGACAGCAGCCCTCTGAAGCCTCAGACCTTCTCTGTTATGCCATTCAGCACGTGCCTGTGCCTCCATTACAGCCTGAAACATGCATCTGGTGACTCCAGCTGATGTGCTTGGTCTCGCAGGGGCATGTTGGCCAGTGGTCCTCCTACAAGCAGCACTGAGAACATGCCTGTGTGGGACATCACCAGTATGTTGACTGGGATCATGGTGTGCAGGAACACCTTCCATAGTCACCACTATTCCCTGTTCCATTCTACCACCCGCCAACTGTCCTTCTATGGCCGGTGGTGATGGGGTATGTGCAGGTAGGGGACCTGTGTGCGAGGATGAGGGGGAGACAGGTGGAATGGCAACCAATGGCACAGGTTCAGCCCCTGACAATCCTGCCTGTGCTTCAATCATACTATCATCATCACTGCTAGAGC
Source organism: Protopterus annectens (assembly GCF_019279795.1). Lineage (NCBI taxonomy): Eukaryota > Metazoa > Chordata > Ceratodontiformes > Protopteridae > Protopterus > Protopterus annectens. The sequence goes on along the minus strand of NC_056741.1, from coordinate 441,359,193 downwards.
CTGTGGGGAAACTAACATCAGGTGGACAACAGGAGGGCAACACACCTACATCAACACCTGTGAGGGGAAGACAAGAACTGTACATTACAAGTTATACCAGACACACACAGACATACAGACAGAGACACACACACACAGACAAACACACACAGACAGACACACACACATAGACACAGACACACACACAGACACACACACAGACGCACACAGACACACACTGACATGTGCAGACACACGCTGACACACACAGACACACACGCTACATGCAGGTGATATGGCAGATGGCATTCAGCTTAGACAATTATAGTTTCAGCTTAGGCAATTATAGTGGTAGTTATCATACATCCCTGAGTTGTACACAACAGCATGCATGTGTTGTAGCAGATGGCATGCAACTTACACAATTACAGTGGTGGTTAGCATACATACCTGTATTGCACCATTTGTGTTAGTAGTCTATGCCACATACCTGCAACACAATGCATGCACTTTGCACTGTTGCACTGCACTGCCATGGTGTGTGCAACATACACCACATGTTAACAGACCATAGCTGACCTTTGTACATCTGCCACTGATGCTTTGTGTTGGCCACTGCCCCTATGCGTGAGGACATGAACAGTAGGGTATGTCGACTGCATACTATGTTTGCCTGAGCCCTAACTTGCATATCTCCCCCAAAGCAGTGTAAGTCTGTTCAACATTATCCTGCCTACAACAACAAAAAAGCCAGCACTACAGTGTACCCTTCCAGCAAAAGATTTTTTATTCCGTCATTCTTCCATAAAGAAATGCCACAGTGGGGTCATACCAGTTTTGGCAAACGCCTTCTTCAGTGACCAGACCACAAAAATAATGCATTACAAACACTAATTGTACACATTCATATATATTTGATATTACAATGCCCTCAAGCGGATGAAAATATATTGCATAACTAAACATCAAAAAATTGATGTATGGCAAAATAACTATATGTGACAAAAAATATACAGTGATATAGATATATATATATATATATATATATATATATATATATATATATATATATATATATATATATAATAAGCTATTTTCAAATAATTTAAAATTGATCATTCAACCCAGGTGAAAATAAAGCTCCCAATTTAACAAAACACCAAAAAACCCCACAAATCCTTGATGCGCCACACTAGAACAGAACACTATGCCCGTAAAGTGCTCAAACTTTGAAATACTTTAATCAACTTAAGTGTACAGAAGTATAATCCACTTTTCGTCAAGACAGGTAGCTTAACTTCTTCAGAGACCACTCAATAAAATGTTAAAACAAATAACTGATATATATACCATTATACCTATCACATGATCATCAAATTAAAATTGAAAGGGAGACACTGGGCCAGATTCAGGAAGGCTTACACGGAGTTCAAGAGTAGTGTAAGCCTCCGTGTAAGCCTCCCGATTCAGGAACAGCCCAAATCTCCGTGTAAGAGACAGCTAACACGTCTCTTACATGGACTGGGCGTGGAAATGCTCAATACCTCATTTGCAGCTTAAAGATATGCAAATGAGGTATTTGAGCGATCCACAAAGCCGAAACCAGTCCGTGTAACGGACGTGTTAGCTGCAGAAATGTACTCAGCTGACAACTGAGTACATTTCTGCAAAATTAAAAACGGAGCTATGTCAGCTCCAAATAAAGGGTGCATATGTTTCATGAAGCATGCCAATGGCCAAATATGTGGCCATTGGCATGAAAAAGTGTTGCAAAAATAAGTTATATAACTTTTTTTTTTTTCACAGGATTTCTGGGTTTAACTGCAACGCACACCCGTGCAAACGGGGTGCGCTACCTAAAACTGAAAACCGAAGCTTATAAGCCCACAATTGTGGGATTTATGTATTACATGGAATGTCAATGGAGGGACTTGCAGACCAAAAACAATATGGCCTCTGTTTAGTGGTTGTCAAGGGGGTGAAGCTCCGTGTAAGACATGTAACTAGTCATTACTAGGCAATCCTATGTAAATGAGGGTTACAATACTGAATCACACTGCCACATAGGTAATGAGCACTTTCTGAGTAGTGTAAGAGTTAGAGAAGGGGGAGGAACAGAGTAAGAGGTAGGTGACATCACGGGGGGGAAGGATAGCAATAAATGTACCAGATTGGAGGGCAATGTAAGGTAAGAGATGATAGACAGACATCAGGGAGGGAGGTGTGTCCCAACAGAACACTAGGAAAGTCAAGAAATTAAGGGTATACGCTATCCCTACACTCAAAGTTTCTTGAAATACGTGCATGCCGCGGTGCTGCGTGTAAGGCAGGTTCAACATGTGGGAGCGTGTTGCAAACCGTTTACAACGGTTTGCGCGGGTGTGCACGTGTGTAAGGCAGTGTGCGCGCATTTTAGCATGAAGCAGCCTAGTTCACACCGTGTAAGGATGTGTGCGCGCGTGTAACACCGTGTAGGGATGTGTGCGCGCGTTTAAGTGACTGTGAGCGTGTTTAAGCTGGTGTGCACATTGCTCCCCTGCAGGAAACAGAGAGGAAACAGGAAACAACCAAAATACATGGAAACTGCCAGAGGATACTGCTGGAGTTAATTGGTGGAAACAATTAGAAGCAGGCAATTACACAAGCAGACTAGAAGCCCAACCCAGCACTTAAAACACTGCAAAGAGCAGTGCAGGCTGTTTCTCACAAGAGATACTGCCAGAAACTAAGCTATCAGAATTGAAAACTGAAAAAAACTGAACTCAGAGCAGAAATGCTAGGGGCTGCCATAGCTATTATAATCAGGCATAGGCGAATTGCTGAAGGTGGTGACAATGCAGATGCTGACAGACAACCGAGAGTGAGGAGAAGGAGAAGAGTATACAGGCCCAGGGTCACCTACCATGGGTTACATGAGCTGGAGGTAGTAGAGCGCTACAGAGTGGACAGAGACCTTCTGCAGCAGATTGTTGAGCTGTGCAGGCCACATCTCACACACAGAACCAACAGAGGGGAACCCATCCCAGTGGAAACCAAGGTATGTGTTGGCCTAAGAATACTAGCAACAGGTACCTTCCAGAGACCAACTGGTGATATGATGGGGATATCACAGGCATCAGCCTCCAGAGTACTGCACCAGTTCCTGGATGCCATGTCAGCACATGTCGGTGATCATATATATGTCCCTAATGACCGTGAGGTTGTGGCGTCTCTTCCAGCAAATAGCGGGTTACCCTGAGGTGCTGGGTGCAATAGACTGCATGCACATACACATCAAAGCACCAGCCGGTGAGCGGGGTAGAGCCTACATTAACCACACGGGATACCCCTCCATCAACTGCCAGGTCGTGTGTGATGCCCAGGGCATAATAATGAATGTGTGTGCTGGCTGCCCTGGGAGCTACCACGATTCCCATATCTGGCATCTGACGCAGCTGTACCAATCATTTGCCAATGGGGACTTCCCACATGGACACCTAGTGGGGGATGCAGGTTATGCACTTGAGCCGTGGCTGATGACACCCATCAGAAATGCACACACACCTGAACAGGAACGCCATAATGAGGCACACGCACAAACACGTAATGTCATAGAGCGTGTGTTTGGGCTGCTCAAGTCACGGTTCCGGTGTCTGGACACATCTGGTGGAGCCTTGCAGTACACACCAACTACATGTACCCAAATGATCATGATATGTGCTATGCTACATAATATGATCCTGCAGAAACAGCTGCAGCAGGACCAGCACAGGGCTGGGCCAAACACCCCCCCCACCATTGCCAAGGCCACCACAGGCAGGAGGTGACTCGGAGGAGGAACAACCTGACCTTGTCCCAGTAGGCAGAAGGAGGCGTGCCCAGTATGCCCTGGCCTTGGCAAAGAGGCAACGATAGCACATACACTTGGTCAGTAGGAACACTGGGACTGATACCGCTCTGACTCACTCATACAGTAACAGGGATGCCTAACATGACACAACCTGCTTCCAAACATTTACAGCGAGTGTAGTATGTGCATCTGACAGAGGCGGCCCTGCAGCACCACCTGAGGCATGAATGCCATGTGTTAAGTAATGTAATATCATGTACCATATGCACACCTGAGGACCCCAACTAACATCCACCCTCAACAATCATAAACCACAAAAACACAAACCCACCTCATGGGTACCACAAGGGATAGGAACCTAGATGTAATGCTACCCAATGCCAGAAGTATAAACATCAAGATGCGTGCAGTGTAAACACACACAGTATAGAGAATGTAGATATCAGTGCTGTAACAGAAAACAGGTTCAAAGCCCACATCAGCACCCTGACACTACCAGGTCACACCTCATACAGTGATGTACATGTGCAAAAACATGGAACCAGATAAAAATGAGGGTGACTAGCAATAAATGGCATGGATAACCACACACCCATGTTTGTACCACAACAAGAAGCAACATGGAATAGCCATGGTCAAAAACCAATGGCTAAAACTGACTACTACTATATAGCTTGCTGCAGACCACTGTCCTAATAGCAGGAACTGCCCCAGGCCTATGTTCATAGGTTCATAGGTTCATACTAGGCTATCTGCCCTAGGGCATTTATAAGCCTAGCCCAGAGTTTTGTGGCTTCTGCCACCCCTTCAATTTGATGGATAATATGCCCATTATTTTGCTGTGCCTCTGTCAAGCAGTGATACTGAGGTTATCCCTGGGGTATACCTGCAATCTCCAATCCATTGGTCAAGATCTCACTTGAGCAAAGCCAGTAAGGTGCTCAGCCTCACATGTACCAGGATGTTGTTCCACAGCATAGGTACTCTCTGGGTGATGAATCTGTCCCTCCAGCACATCCTATTAATATCTGTGTTGAGGTTTAAGTCTCCTGCCCTTGTAGTCCTGATGGATGTAGAGGTCTTGAGGTGAAGCATGTTCATTAATTCTGGGATGGACATAGCCTTGTATGTCAGGCACAGGTCACCTCTGAGCAGGCGTGGTGACTGAATACAGCAGGAATTCCTTCAGTCGGGCAGCATAACAAATATGTTTGAGACCCTTTCACCTCCTGTTGAGGAATTTGTGGGCCCATCCAATTGTCGCAGGTGTTGGGTCAGATACATTCTGAATGGGGCATTGTATGCAATCATTGGTCTGATGAGTGATGAGTACAGGGGAACAATGACCTCCCCTGATCTAGATGTGAATCCCTGCATGATGAGGTGGCCAATGTAGAAGGTCTTCCAAACTACCCTGGCAATGTGAGTGTCAAACAAAAGGTTACTGTCAACCTGGGTGCCCAGGTCCCTGATAACCTCCTCTGTGCTTAGAGGATTGCCACCTAGATGGGAACTTGTGGTAACCTTGTTCTTCCTGAAGGGTATGGCTATGCATTGTTTAGTGTTTAATGTAAGGCCATGGCTCTGGCACCAGTTATCCGTGTCTATGAGACCCTTCTGAAGGATGTCTGTGTCAGATGGGTTTCCAACTATGCTTCTCAGTTTGCAGTCATCTTCAAACTTTGTTAGCCATAATCCTCCTGTGTTTGCTCGTACTTCTGAAACGTAGATGTTGAAGAAATGTGGGCCCAGGACTGAGCCCTGTGGGACACCACTTGTGACAGCTCTGGAGTGTGACATGGCACCAGCAACTTTGACCCTGTGTGTGCTGTCACTTAGCCAGTTTGCAACCCATGCTGTGATGTATGGGTTCACAATTAAGCTGGTGATGTTTTCAATGATACCTGAGTGGGGATTGTGTCGAAAGCCTTTGCCAGGTCAAGGTAGGCTGTGTGGACTGCCTTGCCCACGTCAATGGCCTGGGTGACTGTCTTGAAAAAGTCAACCAAGTTTAAAAGGCATGATCTGCCCTTGACAAAGCCAAAGTGGATTGGATCCAATGTCTGCAGGTCCCCTATGTCTTCATTTATAATTCCCATTATGATCCTCTCCATAGCTTAGCAGAACAGGCTTGTCAAGCTGATGGGATGGTAGTATCCGGGTTGGTGGAGGCACCTCCTTTGTGAAGTGGGTCCACCATTGCCGTATGCCACTCCTTGGGCACATATCCTGAGGTGAGGCTAAGATTAAACAGCTGCCCTAACTGCGGGTGTAATTACTCATTGAGTTCATGGAGCACACAACTGGAGACACCATCTGGTCCCATGGATAAAGTGTTTTCCGCCTTGGATAGAGCAGTTCCCACCCCAGCATTGGAGATGTTTGGGGGGCTACAATCCTCTGGTGTAGATACTCCTCCAGTTGGGGAGGGGAGAAATCTGCACTGAACCTGTCAGCCAGTATGTTGGCAATGTCTGTAGGTGCAGTGATATCTACATCATTCCGAACTAATTCTGAGCATATCTGGGAGTTCCCTCCCAGGTTTCAAACATAGGTAAAAAAGGCCTCATGATTGTCCCTTGAGTCCTGAGTGGGTTTACTCGCAAAATTTGCCTCGGATGATTGTATGGGGGAACCCAGTGTCTTACTCACAATGAGCAGGGGTGTCTTCCCTCCTACGGATTACGCTCTATCTCGTAGTAGCTCCTTCCTTGTGTTGTAGAGCTTGTTTATGGCTAGGGTCCACCAGACTGGATGCTTGCCTGTGGTACAAAGAGTCTTTGTTTTGTCTGGGATTGCCTGATCCATGCAGTCCTGGAGGTGCTGGTAGAAGGCATTTGTAAGTGATACAGCGGCTTGGGTAATGGTGTCCGCTGGCTTGGGGGCCTTGAAAGAGACCACACCAGTCCTTAGAAATGTGAAGTCAGCATTTGAGAAGGTCTTCACTGTTTGTTTTTCTATCTGGTGTGTGTGTGGGATGTGGACTCCCACTGAGAGTAGTCCATGATCTGATCTCACCAATGATGGGTATACTTCTGGTGTTGAACAGTGTGACCCCATGTTCGTGATGATGAGTTCTAGTATGTTGTCTCCACTTGTGGGGATGGTGACCAGTTGTTCCATGGCATTTGAGTGTATGAACTCTTGGAACCTTTGTGTTACAGTGTTGTGGCTTGATTAGTGATCCCAGTCTATATGTGGATAGTTGGAATCACCCAGTAGGATGGTGTCTGGAGATACATTTATCCCCTGCAGTGTTTGCAGGATAGCTGTGTGAGGTACCTGAGTTTGAGAGGGTGGCATGTAACATGCTACAAACTGCAGAGCAGTCTTGCCTATGGTCACTGGCACCTGGATGGTCTCCGATGCATCATGTGTTGCCACCAACCATGAGGTGAGGGTGTCCTTGATGAATATGGACACCCACCATCCTTCTTGGTGTTGTCCGGATTCTGGTGCGAACGCATGATATGAGGTAACACCCGATAGTGCCGGGGTGCTGTTAGAAGCTGTGAACCAGGTTTCAGGCACAGCACAGACATCAATGTGCTACAGACTGAGAAGGGCATACAGTGTCTGCAGCTTGAGGTTGAAACCTCTGGCATTGAGCAGCATTACCCTTAGTGTCTTTCCTTTACTGTGTTCTAGGGTGGTAGGTGTAGAATCTGAATCTTGCATAAACAAGGCACAATGGGGGTGGCAAGAGCATCATCCGAAATCCGGAAGCCCAGGGGTGACAGGTGCAAGCCATCCCTTGCATATCACCGTGGCCTGTCCAGCATGTCATCCCAGGCAGACAGACATTGGACCCCCTTTGAATGACACCATAGTTTAAGCAAAATATTACAGCTGATCATCTTGTCTCTGTTTATGTGGCATCATACTTGGTGAAGGTAGGATACTGCTGAAGGTCAGGGTCACCACCTGCCTGGCCTACATAATCAGAGGGATCCTCTATGTCTCTTTCCATGTAGTCCAGGGAGGTACATCTCAGGTCGTTCACACCAGCATGGATAATGACTGGGTCATACTTGTACTTGCAGTTGAGTGACCTGAGTGCTTGCATTATGTGGTGGATTCCAGTGGCCGATAGGCAGCTTACTGTGACCTCCTCCGTACCCGATCTGGTGAGCGGGACGTCAGTGTGTCTGACTATGGAGTCACCTATGACAAGTGTGTCTGGCATTGTGTTTGGCTTAAGGGCTGTGACTGTTTGGCACACCGACTCTGTGGTCAATGTGTTGCATGTGCTGTGCCCTGTGGAGGCAGTTGTGTGAGTGTCTGCTGTGGTGTCCACTGCCGTTTTGGTAGAATTCTGATCAGAGCCTCCGAGTATGTCTCTGTGTGTCTATGTGTATGATCTTAAGTTGTGATAGTGCCATGTGAGACTGGATTTGTGATGTGTGTGGTTACCTTCACCTTCTCTCTGGTCTTGCTAGTCCTATGTTGAGAGAGCTCAGCCCCCACTTTGGCTATATAGTTGCATCTCTCACATGTATGTATGTTTTATGGGAGAAGGAGAGGGTTGTCAGTGTACATGAGGCAAGTGTAACATTGCCACAATATTCCCAGGTTCACCAGCTGAGCAGGAGAGGACACTAGCAACTGATCCCTAGACATGCTAGAAGGAATAGACAAAACAATGTTGGAATACAGGGAGATATCAAGCCCCCCCAAACCACATCATAGTGTTTGATTGACAATACCTACACATACACCGGTGTTTCATAGTGTCATAGTCTACTACTAGGCTATCTGCCCTAGTGCATGTATAAGCCTAGCCATAGTGATGTGGATATTGCCACCCCTTATAGTGGTAATAAGTGTACAGAATAGATTCTGAATATTGTGCCTCTGACTTAGTAGTGATACATTATGACCCCCTTATGTAATTGAATAACATGACTGTGCCTCTGTCTAGTCTGTGCCTCCATCTCATATGCAGTTGTCCAGATGTCTCCTGAAGAGAGTCAGTGAGGGATTCTGTCAAACATGAACTGGGATACTCTGCTAGAGTGTGAGATGCCTCTGAGTTATGACTCTGTCCCTCCAGCATGTCCTATACATGTATGTGCTGAGGTTCAAATCCTCAGCTCTCATGGCTCTGGTGGATTTGGATTGCTTGCAGTGGAGCATGTCCACCAAATCCTGATTGGACATGGTCTTGTATGTCAGGCATAGGTCACCTGTAAGTATGCGGTATGACACTGAACAAAGCTGGATTTCCTCTATTCTGGAAGCATATGACATGTGTTGAAGAACCCTGATCTTCATGGTAGGTACTTTTGGGGTGTCTCCAGCTGTTCCAATTGCTGGGTGAGGTACATACCATATGGGGCTTTGTATTCAATCATGGGCCTGATAAGGGAGAAGGATAGTGGAACAATGACCTCCTATGATCTTGATGGAAAACCCTCCATGATAAGGTGGGCAAGACAGAAAGTCTTCCTAACCACCTTGGCAACAGGGGTGTCAAAAGAGATGTCACTATCTACATGTGTCCCCAGGTGTCTGATTTGTTGTCTGTGCTCAGTGGGTTGCTGTCTATGTATTGATCTGTGGGTACTTTGTTCCTCACAAAGGGGATGAATACACATCAGTTGCATTCAGTTTCAGGCCATGCGTCTGGCACCAGCTATCTGCCTTTGTGACGGCATTCTGTAGTATGTGTGTGCTGGCTGATGTATTCACTATGGTGCCTAGGTTGCAGTCATCTGCAAACTGTGTCAGCCACAACCCCCCTATGTTTGCTTTCACATCTGAAAAGTAAATACCAATTAAGAGGGGTCCCAGGACACATCCTTGTGGGACACCACATGTGACTGGCTTCGAATCTGACAAGGCACCTGCAATGTTGACTTTATGGGTTCTGTTTCTTAGCCATTTTGCAACCTATCCTGCGACATATGCTGTTATATGTCAGCTGTTGAGCTTGGCTATGATGCCTGAGTGTGGTATTGTGTCACAGGCCTTAGCCAAGTGCAGGTAGGCTGTGTGGACTGCGTAGCCCTCATTGATGGCCCTACTGACAGTTTCATAATAGTCAACTAGGTACAAAAGGCAGGATCTGCCCTGTACAAAGCTGAACTAGGTGGGAACAAGGGTCCGTAGGTCAGTAATGTGTCTGTGTAAGAGCTCCATAATGACTCTTCCTATATCTTAGCAGACAAGGCTGGTTAAGCTTGTGTGGTGGTAGTTGCCATGGTCTGTGGAGGCATCTCCTTTGTGGAGTGGGACCACTGTTGCCGTATGCCAGTGTTCAGGTACATATCCTGTAGCAAGACTAAGGTTAAATAGCAGTTGTATATACGGGTCCAGCCCCTTCTGGAGTTCACATAGCATGCAACCGGAGATACCAGCAGGTCCCATGGATGCTGTGTACTTGTCTTTGCTGAGTGCGGCTCTCACATGGACATCCAAGATGACAGTGAGGTTACATGCAGCAGTGATAACTATCTTCTTTTGGGGGTGAGGGAGGGGGTAAATCGCACTGAAGCTGTCCGCCGGAATGTTGCCAATATCTGTGAGGTCACTGGAATATATGTTGTTGTGTACCAACTCTGAGCATATCTGAGGGTTCACAACCAGGTGTCTGACATAACTGAAGAAAGCAGTGTGGTTACCTTCATTGTCTTTGGTGATTTATGTCCCCAGGTTGACCTTGCATGTCTTTATGAGATAATGTAGCTTTCTACTAGTGCTGATCACAGCTGTCTTCGCTTTTGGAGATGTAGCTCTGTCTTGCATTAGTAACCCTCATCTGTCATACAGTTTGTTTATGGCTGGGGTCCACCAGACAGGACACTTTCCCTTTGTGGAGAGGGTCCTGTTTTTATTTGTGATTGCATGGTCCATGCTGTCTGACATCTAGCTAAGGGGAGGTCATTGTGGTTCTGCAGTTATCTTTCATCGGCATTAGAAATGACCACAACAGCCCCTGTGGGATGTACCTCATGCAGACACATCCAGCACCTGTAAAGTCCACAACAGTACCTCACCAGGAGTATGACAGAGCTGGAACACATGTAATGTGTAGCCTGATTAAACAGAGTGCAGCTCCACACACAGCCATGCTGTCCACCCAGTTGCAAGCTGTGCCTGATGTAGAAAGCCATGTCCAAGCTGGAATCAATGCACATGCTGCACCTTGTACAATCTGAATGGCAGGGAGCTATGCACATGAGGGACCTGAACCCCAGCACTGACATATTTAGGACAGGTTGTACTGCATTATCCAAAACACAGAAGCCACCCCCACGCATGAGTAAACTACCAGTACAGGTTGTCCGTGAGACACTTTCGTTGAGCCCCTCAACAGGAATCCTAATGAGTAT